>NW_014577353.1:123615-126457 GCF_000485595.1 Priapulus caudatus
CGACTGAGCCGCCCGGCTCGATCGCATGAAAAATCGCGTAGTGTGTCCACAGAGTCGCCCGACTGAGCCGGCCGGCTCGATCGCATGAAAAATCGCGTAGTGTGTCCACAGCTTTATGATATGACAGACGGTTTGTTTGTTTGGTTTGTTTAGCGAAGCATTACCGTTCCCCCTATAGTGAGTCTCTCTGTCTGGATTGTGATTATTTACAGGGGAAAAAATTAAAGCTGAGGGTTCCTGGAAGTTTAACTTAATGTTTCAGTGCACACTTAAGTTATGGTTAATAACTCATAGTTATACAAATGCTAGTATAAGCAAATGTTTTCGTTTTACTGAGGATTTAATGTGGGTACCATTGTGCATCGCATTCACAGTCATACCTCCCTAGTATCATTTACTTACGATTTCACATATAACAAAACAACTGTCATGGATATAATGGTTACGCACACATTACAGTAGCTCTGCGGCGTGCGGAACAACCCAGTGATTTCTTTACCAGTGCATTATTGAGGCAATTATTAACGGTATTGAGTAAGTTAACACTGATGTGAGTCGCTGTAGTGTGACAGAGTTGTAAACAGGACAATTTTACTGCCGGCTAATATCAGTGATTGCGAGCGTAGTGAGCGGAGCGAACGGAGCGCAGCGGTTCACGGCCGGGGGTCCAGGGACCTGTTTAAGGGATGATGATGATTTTACACATAGTTGTCTTTTAAATTAATTCTAAGTGTATCAGTTGTCATTATTTATAGATTGCTCATTATTTTGAAGGTAATTTTACACAAACTCAGTCATTTTTGTGACGGTCAGAAGGATGTGATTTAAAGCTGCGTGCCGGTCGGCCAACACCAGAGCCGGCTATTACCGACCGGCGTAGCTACAATGGTGGTGTGCGATTATTTCTCACCTCAGCGATGACGTCGGACAGGGTTGGGTTACATAGCAGCAGCCAGCGGCGTGGTGTGATGCCGTTAGTCTTGTTCTGGAAGCGCTCCGGCCACAGCTCATAGAAATCCTTGAATCTGTGTACAGCAAAATCACGTACAGGGAGCGTTTAAAGTTACTAACCTTATTGGTTCCAAGATTTCATTCTCATGTTGATTTCATTCTGGACCTCAGAACTCAGCATTAGTTTCATGCCCTCGTGAGGTGTGCTAGCCATGGTTCAAAGGTTCCGTTCATGATTTTTAAATAATGAATGGAATGTCACTCATAAGCCGGAACGTTCTTGCCTAACCCCTGCTATCCACACTACGCACAATCGATTAAAAGCCTGCATGTGATGGTGCCGTACATAAGGTGACAATGACTACTGTGTATGCTGTATATTTCGCGGTGGTTTAATTTTTGCCGCGTCACTGACCAGCGAAAACAACAACACGCTGTTCTTCACTGATTGGGGAATTCACCGACCGCGAAATTAACCACTCGCGAAATTGTCCGTCAAGTCTGAATTCGCGAAAATATCTGTATGCGAAAAATAAGGCGTATGCAGTATTCGACTTACAGGGAAGCCTTGAGGATTTCAGAGTGCAGAGCGGCGACACCGTTAACGGCGTGTGCGCCCACAATGCTGAGATGGGCCATGTTGATTCTCTTTTCTCCTTCTTCCTCCACCATCGACATGCGACGCATGCGGTCAAAGTTATCAGGCCATTTCTTGGCTACGACCTGCAAATTTCAAGGAGAGACTGATGATCAGGCAGTATGAACGTACATTAGCTCACAGCAGAAGACAACTGTGTGGATAATCACTTTGCCATCAGCTCCAAACAAAGACTCTACGTAGCTGTAAAGTGAGATTCGTAATTACTTATATACCACATCGTCTACACAGTTAAAAATAAAAGGAGCACCGGAAGACAATAACGAAGTATCTCACTTCACATTGAATTACAATAATGAATCTGACAGGACAAACCTAAACCAGCTATGTACCTGACACAACACCGGCATGCCTAATATTAGTGTTGTCAATCGGTTGTAATTTCGTAATCGATCATCGGTTGGACCCAAGTAACCGATGATCGGTTACAATCGGTTACTCGGGGTGGAGGCCGCCCGGCTCGATCGCATGAAAAATCGCGTCAAGTGGTCCGTTTAGCTGTACGTAGAGCCGTTTAGCTTTGTGCCCAACTGTTGACGGACGCACGCACGCACGACCATGCGATGCTACAAGCTGCATCTGACTTCGTCAGATGAGCTAAAAATACATACTAATTTGCAAAAAATAACTTCTGCTTTCATTTGTTTACTGTATTTTTCTTTTACAATATTCATTTTTAAACATGATTTCAAGCATTACATGCCCATCTTTTGTAGTGAAAATTTTTGTTGTCGAGTTTATTTTACTTTAAAATTACTCGTTTTGATAAAGGAAGCATGCTATATTTGCTAATGAATAAACTATCAAATTTTACCTATTCATCTCTTCATTATTCCGCCTCCGAGCAGTCCGGGTTTTTGGACTTCTACTGTGATAATGATTGCCTTAAGGGGTGGACACACTAGGCGATTTTTCATGCGATCGAGCCAGCCAAACGGCCGGCTCGTTCGCATGAAAAATTGCGTAGTGTGTCCAGTGAGTCGCATCGATTTTCGAGTCGGCCGGCCGAGTCACCCGATTCAAACATGTTTGATAATTATTTGAGCCGGCTGGCTGCAATCGCCTAGTGTGCCCGGATCTGCGATTGAGCCGGCCGATTGTACAATTCATCAGCCAATCAGCGTGCTGAAAATCCACAGAGTCGCCCGACTCAGTCGCGTAGTGTGTCCACAGAGTCGCCCGACTGAGCCGGCCGGCTCGATTGCATGAAAAATCGCGTAGTGTGTCCACAGA
>NW_014577353.1:129943-133639 GCF_000485595.1 Priapulus caudatus
CACGCACACACACGCACACACACGCACGCACACGCACGCACACACACACACACACACACACACACACACACACACACACTACTTTTATGGTAATTGTCTGAGTGGACATTCCACAGTGATGATTCATCTCGATACAACACTGTTCATCGCGAAGAAACTAAGCACGTGACCCAATCTCACCCACCTGATTGGTCGGGTTCTTGCATCCTGGTTACGATGTCGGATGAAATTAGAACATGCGTCCTGTGCATCCGATATCGCAACGGTCATAAAATTGTGTCGTACCGCATACACGGTGCGTTTTGGACGTATGCGTCTGCCGTACGTCTAGGACGTACGTCCAAAACGCATCGTGTAAATAGGCTTTTAGCCCTGTTTACCATTTGTTTTGCACTGTTTACTACTGTGTGTATAATACATGTATGTTAATAAAGGATAACTTGTATAGTAGCGATGATATCTCTGATTCTCATCACTTTTCCAAGTTTTCTTGTTCAAGTTTTACATTTATTTTGATTTTTTTTTTTCCCGATGAAATCGATTATAGATTTTGATAACCAAGCGCTTGGTTCGTGCCACTGTTCAACCGATGATCGAGTATAATCGATGATCGTGACATCACTACCTAATATACTACCATGTGTGTCCACTCACATCCATGAACTTGGCATTGATTTCGTAGATGATCTGCAGGTGACGTGGCAGTAGGTTCTCAAGCAGGGAGACGGGCCAGCGCTCGAGGGCTTCAGGCAGCACTGTGTGGTTGGTGTAGGCGCACGAGCGTACTGTGATGTCCCACGCTTTCTCCCACGTGAGGCCCTCGATGTCCAGGAAGATGCGCATCAGCTCTGGGATTGCCATCGATGGGTGAGTGTCGTTCAGCTGGATTGCCACCTGCCAGAAAGCAAGCATGGTTCAGTCACAGATCACTAGAAATCCAAAGGGCAGAACACTGGATGGGGGGGGGGGTCACACTTCACGAATGAAACAAATGGCACAACACTGGAGGAAGTCACCATTTCAAGAATGAAACATGGCAGAACACTGGAAGGTATCAACACACTGGATGGCCCCCTGGCTAGCATTACAGGGTGTGAGTCCGTGTTTACATCCTCTCCCCACTAATTTGCAATGATTAACAGTCAGTTTCCCTTTGAAACACATTCTAAAACTATGGCGCGTCATGGATATTTTCCATCTAATGATCAACATAAACTGCAAAAGTTTATAAACAACTATGTGTGTACTGAAATCAATCCGTCTACACCGGCTACACATCATCAAACTAATGGTCCAGTCAGTTTTGCTTTTAGATACACCGTTCTAAAACAATGGCATGAATTGGTGTTATGGATTTTTTCCTCCTAATGATTAACATAAACTACAAAAGTTTATAAACAACTATATGAACCACTACTGAAACCCACCAGGCTACATTGGCAATGCATCATAAGCCTAATATTTCTAGGTCAGTTTATAAACAACTATATGCGTACTGAAACCCATCATCCTACATTAGCTATGCTTCATAAACCGAATATTTCAAGGTCGTGCATTTCCCCGACAGCGTTAGCGTCTAGCTACCTTGTCAGGGAAAGTGTCGAAGGAGGTTCTAACAGGATCGCGGCAGCCAAACCGCGACGACTTGAAGCGACGGATGATGTCCTGCAGTGTGGCGGCTACCATGAAGTACTCCTGCTTCAGTCTAAGCTCCTTGCCCTCAAAGAACTACAGACGACAACACAGGGTGAACGTTAACAATGTAGACTCCTGGGAGACACACTCACTAGCTATTATCATGCTGGATTCCCTGAATTCACATCGGCAGGTGTTCGTACGAATCCCTGCGAATTCGGCTTTTACCCGTTTTAAAATCATATTCTGGTAACGTACATCAAATAATAAGATAATTTATATCACTCTGGCAGCCATTTGATATGTGCTGTGCTGTGGACTACCTCCTTTTGCTTCAGATTTTTGCACTCTTTTAGAGAGAACAGAAAACTTTAAAACTCAGTGTATACTAATGTGGCAAGAACAGCATGCAAACAGACTAGATGGAAACAAGAAGCAGACATGGATAGTGTCAGGCAGGATAATACACTGTGACACAGTTGCTCGCTTGCATATCGGCTTCACAATTTTACATTATATTGTGGACGATAGGTATCATTCATGACAAATTCAACTAGTTAAATATATGATTTTTACACTAGCTAAGAAATGTATAAATTTAAAAATGAATGCCTACTGTTCAATAGCATAATTCAATAGTCTGTTGTTACTACTAGATAAAATAAGTTAATATATGATGACAATACGTATATACATTTGTAATATTATTGTTATTGTAATAGAATTTAATTATGTAATGTATATAAATTATGAATGTACTTATGAATATAAATATAATTAAACCTTTATATAACCCCATTATAGATAGCAATAACTGCAGATTATGCAAATAACCAGCAGTTCACATTTCTGCTTCAATCTATCTATAACCTTCATGTAGGTCAGGAATTCTTATAAACAAAGACTGATCTCACGATACCAGCATGCCTCGTGGAACATGATAACCACTGCCACTGCTGTAGCTAGCTACCGCTTGGCCTTTCCTTTACCCTCCATGGCTAAACTTGGCAAATATAACACACACAACAGATGCTTCGAATATACCACACATCGCATCTCACGTTTACTTAGTGTGGATAAATATACATGCATATTGGAAAAGCGAGTGCAAAAACTAGTCCTCAGTTATCCATCCGAAATCCTGAGTGAGCCCATTGGAACTTAACCAACTTTTTACTCACAGTTACAATGCTGCATCACATATTATGATTCCCAAAACTGGACTAAGCATCCATCTACAATGCATTAACCTTGGTATTGACGAAGCCATTTTATCAGGGGTTGTGTCCGTCAGCACAAGTACAGCAGTTTTTGCTCGGCTCTTACATACAGGCTGATACAGCAGAGGATCGTTGAAAGTGCAACTATTTAAAACTGAAGAAACAGTAGCTGACAAGGAGTACCTAAAATAGGTATAATGGTATGATAGCCTTTTGAAGTGCAGGAAAGATTACAATCTGCTCACAGGTTGTTAGCTATTAAATGCTAACACACGAAGCATTTTAGGAGCACTTATGTAGTTCTTGTGGAAAGGGAAACTGAACACTCAAATTGTTATTCAAATTGTCATTAGGTTCGAGGAGATGGGCACTTACGCTTGAAATAGGAATAGATGTACAATCACATTGTCATTAGGGAAGGGAGCACTCTCATTGTCAATTTGGACAGTATGCAATTATGTTGTGGTTAGGGTGGTTCTCGGTGTGCCACTGAAATTGTTTTAGTGGAGGGCAGGAAGTGAACGCCTCACCCTGACTTAGGATGTGTGAAGAGATACGCACTCGTGTAATCATAGAGGGACCGGAGGATAGGTGCGTAGTCCTGCAGTCTTATGGAGAGAAATACACACATTGTATAGGCGGTAAGGGTAGGTGGGTACTGTCATTGTTGTAGGCAGTAAGGGTAGGTGGGTACTGTCATTGTTGTAGGCAGTAAGGGTAGGTGGGTACTGTCATTGTTGTAAGGGATAAGGGTAGGTGGGTACTGTCATTGTTGTAAGGGATAAGGGTAGGTGGGTACTGTCATTGTTGTAAGGGATAAGGGTAGGTGGGTACTGTCATT
>NW_014577353.1:135355-141645 GCF_000485595.1 Priapulus caudatus
GTACTGCCACTGATAATAGGGAATGAGGATAGGTGGGTACTGGCATTGTTGTAGGAGATAAGGGGAGGTGGGTACTGGCATTGTTGTAGGAGATAAGGGGAGGTGGGTACTGTCATTGATAATAGGGAATGAGGATAGGTGGGTACTGGCATTGTTGTAGGAGATAAGGGGAGGTGGGTACTGGCATTGTTGTAGCAAATAAGGGGAGGTGGGTACTGTCATTGATATAGGGAATGAGGATAGGTTGGTACTGTCATTGTTGTAGGAGATAAGGGGAGGTGGGTACTGGCATTGTTGTAGGGGATAAGGGGAAGCAGGTAATCACATTGTCACTGGGGGAAAGAGGAGTTGTGTACTCACACTATGTAGGGTAAGGGTAGGACGGACATTGTCGCAGGGGTTAGCGAAGATGGGTACTCACATTATCATTAGGGTAGAGCACACGGGTGATGTTTTCGGCATGGTTCCTGTCCAGCACAGCCTGCACATACTCACCATCGTTGACTGCAAGAAACTCAACAGTCAGTAACAGCGGAGTTCATGTTATATACATCCGTCATGTATATAACATAAAATTACAGGGTAAACACTAAACACCACACTAAGCGCTAGAAAATAAAAGACCTCCCTCAATTCATGCTACAATTAAATGTATTCCTTAAATTGAATACCTCATCATATTTTTATTATTATATTTGTGAAGAAGTATTAACACCAAAATATATCCTCAAGATCTTAACCAAATGAAAAGCATTTAGAGTTGTATTTAGAGTAAAAAATTTATAGAATCATTTGTTTACATCAAATTCAACAGCAAAAACGAAAAATGCAATAGTTTAACCATAACAAGTGACAAAATAGAAATAAGTGAAAGAATATCATTAGGCCAGTGTATATACATTAAAATGGAATGAATAATAAATAATAAATTATAAACACAGAAAAATGTACATCACCCAAAAAAAGAAAAAAACCAAAGACAAATAATGGTAATCAACTCTTCTTGCAATGCATATATACTCTTGTTACGTTAAACCATCTCGTCATCATAATCAATCAATCAGAGTGTCGAGAGCGATCTCATCACCAGTCTCTATGTGCCGCGAACAACGACGCCTTCGCCACCGCTGGAAACACAATGATTCCTTTCCACCAGCCTGCTTACGTGTACACACTCTACCAACCTCTAATCATGCTTAATTACATCAAAGCTACACAGGAGGAGGCTGAGATTAAGGAACCAAGCTCAGCTGTGAATTCACCTGGTGGATACATTCAATATTTGAACAAGTATGCACCCATGATTCGATAGATGGCTTCGAGGGTGCGGAACATAGCGTGAAGCGTCACCTAGGGTGTGCAGGACTATAGTCTAGGTGAGAGGAATGCAAAGCAAACAAGCGATGGCTGAGGCACGTGTTTCGACTAGCGACGAGATTGCCATAGCAAGACTTACAGAAGCTCAACTTGAAGCTGTGCGGTGACTTTGCAGCCCATAACCTTAATGTGTTAACTGTGTTGTTGGCATAACCAGGGATGGGGCTGTCGTATGGCATCGCATTTACCACCTATAATACAATTGACACAACAACCTACAATAGAATTAACATGCTGAAGCAGGGTCTTCTACAGGCAGGCACACTACACACCCACACTACTTACAAAACTTGAGATCGAACTGCAGTTGTGACTTTGCTGACCAAAGTCTCATTGTGTTGCACGTATTGTTCCTGTATCCCGGAATAGGAACATCATATGGCATAGCTAAGCATTTCTAGAAAGCAAGATATTAGGCAGATATTCAACAACAGAATAAGAAACAACAAAGAGTCAGACGGTCTCACAGATAGGTAACAGTTAGGTGAAATATTAAAAATGAACTCTTATGGAACCACAAAATAGATAGCGAATAGATTACGAAATGAACAGTGGATGACTACACAAGAAAGATAAATAGTTAAAATATAATTATAAATCAGTTAGAATTGAGAAAATGAAGTTTTGGGAATATAGTAGTTGCAGAGTTTTGTTTAAACTGACTAGACATAGAGGTACTATTTGGCAAGCAGTTAAGCTAAGGATTTGGTGAGTGTTTTTTTACTGTTTTTTATTAGTTTTCAAAGAGGGGATAACAACACCAGGGTAACATGAAGTTAAAATAGTAACAGACACTACCATTCCCATAGCTAAAAACAATCACTAGCAGAGAATAAGAGTGAGTTAACACATGTATGATTATGTTACATAGCCCATGTCAGTCTACATAGCATAATTTTTAATAAAACCATTGTTTACCAACAATATACACCAAAAGGTAAAAACTTCTTGTGTTTACCCTGTTTATACTAATCATAACTAGTGCTTAGTGCCTAGTACCAGAAATACCATTGACATACACTTGACAGTCAGCCTAGTTGGCAGGCAATGTGCAACGGTAAGTACTGTAGTTGGCATTTTTATTAGGCTTTACACCACTTATAACTCAAAGAATTACATGAGAGTACAAAAGTGTATTAAATTTGCTAATACTTGGATGTAATACTGATATGGATGTATATATTACCAAACCAAATATGGGGAATTTTTCAATGGGATGCTATGCGTATTCAATGTAAGATCGTTTCATTATGCTATTTAATGTTGGAACGTAACTGTTAAACATACATTTCAGACAAAGCTATGGTTCGGACAATACGTATACATGGGTATTTAGTAATTACAGAAGCACTTTCACATGTAGAATAACAAACAGATATATAAAGTAGTTATATACGTACACAATCGTGATTTGTACATCAGAAGCAATAATACAACAGAAATGCTCATATAACGACCAGGAAAGTGCAAGCATGAAATAATATTCAGTCCATTCAGATATAAATCAACTGCTAAAAATAATTTCGATCACAGCAACATAACTCAGACAGGCTTTATAGGGGGTAAAGCTCCCAAGGTTTGAATCTTTGCAGCTCAATGTTTTGTTGATCATCCAGGCAACTGACATAGACATACAAGCACATGAAACCCTAGCACCCACTCCCAAAACCAACACAAGTTCAATCAATTCCATTTATCCACTGAAACAACAACACATTACAACTTGGAACATGGCATTCATATGGCAATACTTTGCATAACCTGACACCTGCGGGCACAGGTATTCAGCGGGAATATTTCTAACAGGATAAACAGTGTCGTACCTGCGTGTCTACCCACTTGGCACCCTGCTCAGTCTGGATCACACGGCCATAGAAGTTAACGGGCAGCATGTACTCGGGCCGAGCTTTCTCCCACGCATTGCCAAAACGAAGCCAATCATCTGGTTCCTCTATCTGAAACCGAAACCAGCAGTGAACTGGTATTATTTTTGCTGGAAATGCCACCATTCTGTAAACACCTCCAACCACTGTGTGAACTTTAACATTAAATATACAATAATATCTATATATTCCCAATGTGGGTCAATTGCAATCACCTCTGCTAAGCTGATATTTAATAAGGAATATGTTTGATGTGTTCTGATTGCAGAAATTGAAAGTAATTATTTCATACAGTCTTCCTGACTGTTCATGTATTTTTCCGACCACTACAATACTTACTAGCATTGTTTGCATAACAGTAAGTGTCCAAAGTAAGGCTAACATGTCTCAGAACACTCGCACATCATTATTCACTCAAACACTTGTACGTCGTTATTTTCACAATAATATACAACGATTAAAATCTGTTCGTTTACAGCGTTTTGATGCAGTTACATGATGATGCCACTTGTTTCTCACGAGACCCCATCCCTGTAACTTCAACATGTTAAAAATTGAATTAAGCAATAGAGATATTGTACCAGTCTCGAACCACCACGTCAATCAATGAGATGCACTTTTGTCTGGTGGTTGCTGATTTCAGTGGCTGCAATACTTTGCCATTTTATATACCATAACAGCATAAACCTAGATGCCTAGAATTATCTATAATTTTTATACTGAAGTAATCACTATAACATGTTCGCTATTAAGCAAGACTATATTGCACTATATTTTTCTCGATTGTGCAGTTATTTATGAAATAATTGCTTTAAATGATGAGAAACTAGTCATGTGATTGGTCAAATGACATTTACAGGCAGGTAATCTACCAGTCACAAATCACAACGGATTGTTTGTATGAAACTGCTAATACTATAAGTATAACCTATCTCCGTACGTACACACGCTGACACATTTAACTAATGTATAGGCGAAACAAGCCAACAGATCTCATAAAAGAGCAAACTGTGATTAAAATATTGTGTAAAATAATGAGACAACTCGTCCAATATGTTCGAGGACATTCCTGTTCACCCAAGGGCTAAGCTTGAACCAGTGCAGCAGCGTGAATTGCAGATCCCTTTAACATTGCTCAGTCTCATAGGCAGACATACGACCTTTATCCATATCAAGTTTAAGCTAGCTTCTTAATCTTAGCAGCGTATGTGAAGATTAACGCTGTAGTATACTATAAAAACTTTTTCACCTACAATACCCCTTAGGACATTACCTAACTCCCTATCTTAATTTGAAACGAGATTTTACTATGAGATTACAGTCTCACTGTGATAACCCGAGGCGCATTGCTTGCTCTCAAATGCCACAGCTATGCCGCTAGAGTGTGTGCAAAGGCCTTCAGCCCACGCTGCACTAACAGCAATAAGTAAGAACCACAGCGAGTATGCCAAGCTTTTTTGGGAAGCTCTTTGACTCACGTGTACTGCACAACGTTATCATTTACTCTACAACACAACTAGTTAACATTCCTACACTATACAACGCGGTGATTTGTCAATTCACTAGAGCCCGCATATATACGTGTATGGTTGGCCACCGTACTCAGAAATAAGTATTTTGACCGTAAAAAATTATCCCCTTTTTAGCCAATCATAAGCCTTGTTACACATAATTTAACCGCAGTTATATTATCACCTTTTAACCAACCGTGAGCTGTGCCACACATTATGTATCCGTAATACTAATAGTACTTACTCAGTATATAAATTATAATCAATACATTTATTGCAGTAAAATTATAATCCTTTTCACTCAATCAGAGGTCTTGTTACATATAATTTAACTGCAGATAAAATATTTTTATGACAGTTCAATTATCACATTTTACTTACAACTTATATAACCATAACCCGTGTTACATAGCATTACACCCACGAATTATAGCACATGTGAGATATCTCAGTTATTTTCAACTTCTCTGTGATGTCTTGTATACATCATTTGATGTTAAGAAACTCGCTGTATTTATAAATTGCTGTTAAAACGATATATAGTGACATGTATACAGCTTTTGGTTTGGTAAAAAGTGATGATTTAACTGTGGTAAAAATACTTTATCCGCAATTAAATTATGCGTAACAAGGCCTCTCCTACAAGGATTTTGTAAAGCAGCCTATAATTTTTCGCAGTTAAATTTGGTCTATGGTGGTTATTTCTGAGTATGATGACTAACCATGACACGTGGTTATGTATCCTGACAACCTTACCTGCCTTTTCTAGCATTAATTATGTATGATATTTTGCTTTTTACATGCTACAGTACTATGCCACCACAGGTCTGCATCCTCATCACAACCTATATATGTAACACTGACACATTCCTCACACGTTAGGTGGCGAGTGCCACACAGCACATCATAGACCTACATGAAACTTCATAACGTGTCTCCTCTCCACACCACTGTTATTTACTCCACTCCATGCCATACACGCTTGTCACCGCACCTCTCATCACACCTCTATCCACCACCTCTCACCACACTTCTACCTACCATGCACGTCTCACCACACCTCACCACACCTCTATCCACCACACCTCACCACACCTCTATTCACCACACCTCACCACATCTCTATCCACCACACCTCACCACATCTCTATCCACCACACCTCATCACACCTCTATCCACCACACCTCACCACATCTCTATCCACCACACCTCACCACACCTCACCACACCTCTATCCACCACACCTCACCACACCTCTATCCACCACACCTCACCACACCTCACCACACCTCTATCCACCACCTCTCACCACACCTCATCACACCTCTATCCACCACCTCTCACTACACCTCTATCCACCACACCTCACCACACCTCACCACATCTCTATCCACCACCTCTCACCACACCTCTATCCACCACACCTCACCACACCTCTATCCACCACACCTCACCACACCTCTATCCACCACACCTCACCACACCTCTATCCACCACACCTCACCACACCTCTATCCA
>NW_014577353.1:143674-165197 GCF_000485595.1 Priapulus caudatus
CCACACCTCACCACACCTCTATCCACCACACCTCACCACACCTCTATCCACCACACCTCACCACACCTCTATCCACCACACCTCACCACACCTCACCACATCTCTATCCACCACACCTCATCACATCTCTATCCACCACACCTCACCACACCTCACCACATCTCTATCCACCACCTCTCACTACATCTCTATCCACCACACCTCACCACACCTCACCACCTCTCTATCCAGTGAGTATCCACCACCCCTCATCACATCTCTATCCACCACCTCTCACTACATCTCTATCCACCATCTCTCACCACATCTCTATCCACCACCTCTCACCACATCTCTATTTACCACCTTACACCACACCTCTCAACACGCCTCCTATCCACAATGCTCTCCACACTCCTCACAAAACCGCCTCCCCACAGACCCACCTACCTGTGCACCATCCTTGATCTTCTGTGCAAAGATGCCGTACTCGTAGCGAATACCATAACCATACGCAGCTAGACCCAGCGTTGCCATGGAGTCAAGGAAGCAGGCAGCAAGGCGGCCCAGGCCTCCGTTTCCAAGGCCAGCATCCTCCTCTATGTCTTCCAACTCTTCTATGTCAAGACCAAGCTGTGTAATTCCAAGAAAAAATCAAAAATACAGAACCAACTTGGTTTACATTTTGCACTGTAAGTATTTTGCATCTATGATATTAAAAAATGTAATATATATATATCACCCTGTTTGATTCAGCTCACTGGTCTATGCTGTTTATATATAATTAATGTTTTTCTTCCAACTGGGTTTAGCAAAATTTTTTCTCCAATAACATACTAAATAGGTGCACACCATGCCATGTAGTAATACTGGATTTACCATGGTGCCAAGGCAGTACTAGCACACATAGACATGGCTCACCAATTATGTTCATTCATTACGTTTCAGTGCAAGGTAGCCAACAATGCAAAAAAATTGCCAGGCAAACAAAAGATAAGCACTACCCAAAATTGAAATATACTTCTCAGTCCACCATGTGCGCATGGAAATCTTTAATTAGAACACAATGCATGAGCGTAGAAAGTCATTTTAACATTAGCCATCTACCTTCTCGTGAACTAAAATGTACTTTGCAGGTACGATAAACTCACTTAATCAATCAAAATGCAGCACACAAAACCTTGATCCTTGACTGAAAGGCCTTTATTGGTTGACCACTGATAGCGATTTGCAGTCTATAAAAAATGCATGAATCATACAATCAAAATAATTACCTGGTACATTGCCTCGTCACATTCACTCTGGATTCCCAGGTTGATCATGGTGTTGGACAGGCTACGACCCATGTAATACTCGAGGGACAGGTAGTAGATTCTCTGCAATAAACAACACCAGTAACATCAGCACTCAGTCTTACTCTTTACAGTGTTAACTAATGAGTATTTGCAGAATACCAATTACAACCGATCACTCAATAGTCAATATGTTCCCATTAGATACTAAAACACTAAATCACTAAACCATGTTTAAACTTCTAAACATTTTTGTTACAGAACCTCTAAAACATCTATCTTGTTACAGAAACATCTAAAACATTTTTGATAAAAACCTTGGGAATAAAAAGTAGCTACTATCATTTAAACCATATTACCAACTCCCAACCAATAGCAACTTTCCTAAGATGGTTAAAGAATTTTAAACTACGGGAAAACAAATAGACAACAGCATATATTTATGTTTTTAATATCACACTTTCTCAAAATAACTGCAAAAAATTAGCAAGACACAATAATTTGACCACCTGATGTATAAAGTAAATAATTGACAACAGTACATCTGTGATCTTTCACTGGTCAGCATACCAGAATGAGCTACTGTGGTTACAATTTACAAAACTCTACCGGTATTTTAATGTTTTTTGCCTGTGCCTAATACAGTTAACTTACAGAAGAGTTTCTACATTTAAAAGTCTGCTCTTTACTTATCACGTATGTGTATTTACGGCTGGTAAAACACGCTCCACGCGCGCATCTGTCATGGTTATATTTACAGAAACACACTGTACTTAAAATAGAAATAGTGTGCATTGATTTGCCGTATCAATGATTGACCTGGCTCTGGTGCTTTCCATGATACTAGCAAAAAATTAGCAAAGGAAAATATCCTACTTCCCCAAGAAGCGTGCGACGTACCCACCCCACCAACAACCTTAGTGGAGGTTTGCCTGCCTGCCACTAAACAGCGAAACTATATTCCCCGAGAGCAAACACATTCAGCTGGCATTTACGCTACCAGCCTCTATATTGATCACACAGCACAGCAGTTTCAGCCCCCCCACCACACACAAGCAGGGAACATCACAAGCTACTACTGTACGCTGCCACTTCCTCCTCCTCCCCCTGCTGCTGCTGTTGCTGCTTATGCACCGAATCATCCCATGTTGGCATGCGTCTGCCAGTGGTTGTCTTCGATCACACCGAGAAATTTCATACCTCAAACTTCAAAAAAGATTTGATGCAAGACATGCCCAGACCTGCTGATAATGTGCTATTGCTGAGCATCAACACAGTAGGGTAGGAGACGTGTATGGGAGAAACCACAAGAATTCAGGAAACTCCTGGGATGGTACTATCCAATGATTATTGGGTGTCCTGAGTCTGATATGTTATATTATATATAATATATATTATATATATGCAGGACGTATAATGACAAATATAGCCTCAAAATATAATAATTATTTGTTCATTATACGCTGCCTGACATATATATAATATATATATTATATATTATATATATTCTGATTTATCTGGGGCTTCCCATAATGGTTATGGCAAACGATACTCTCGCTAAAACGTCATTTGTGTTGGCAGGTGAGAAATCAGCAATGATCCCAATTATAAAATCGTGGTTGCCCATTTCTTTGCAACCATTTTTATCTGAAATCGGGTTGAATGGCTGCAATACATCATGTGCGTAAGTTTGGATAGAAAAGCCCTATTAGGACTGCAATGATACGCCTAAGTCCACGATACAAAAGCGAATACGTACACAATACGTATCACGATAATATGGTAATTAATACAAACTACTGAATAAAACTGTGCGTGACCTTACAGAAATGTTCCATTTTGCAGAAACACAATCAGAATTTACAAGACCTGTACGTAGTGATAGGGCAGTGTAGTATGGCATTTTAAAATCAGCTTGCTGCTTTTATTACACGAAAACATGCTTGGTAAGGTTCCCCACAGGTGGTCGAGTCTGACATGCATTCAAAGCTGCGAATATTTGTGACATCCGATCATCCCTAATATACTCGGACATGACACAGTTGTCTAATCGGCACGCCTTAATTTCCAGCTGTGTACTAACAAATTAATCCCAACACAATTATGGTGTTTTTGACAGCTTCATGTATACATTTCCAAACTCATCGAGTTTATCTTTGTTACATGGTGCTAATTACATGCATAACTGACTCCAATTATCAATTTGTGATATAAATTGTCCATTTTCCCAACATGCCTTTTGTAATTCCTGGGGATAACCCTGCATGGTACACCCGACTGAGATTTTGACAACCTGACGAAAGCAACGAGTGGACAATTAATCCGAGTTTAGTAGAGATTTATTTTTGGCATATCGGGGCATTTGGTACTCTGTGAACTTGTAAAGCTGTATCGTGAATGGTAACGGGGACACCATATCGCGGTTAATCACTGCACAAATAGATAGACCTATAAATATAGATAGCTCCTTTAAATTTTTAACAGGATAAGGAAGAGAACTTTAAAGTTGATTACTATGGCATCAAAACGAGACCTATATCAACAAATATACTCAAGGGCAGTACTACCTACAATCATACCAAATACCAAAAAACAAAAACCCAACAAATTCAGATATAACCACAATAAATAGCTGCTGAGCTAGGGGCAGACGCCGGAGTGTAACACTACACCGCCCCTCTGTTATAGACAGAGTAAAGGTGAAGCGCTATCACCCCATTCACTCTTTAACCTTTAGTTTTTGTCAGGTTTGTTATTGAACAATACCACACATAATGAAAGTGGTACTGTAGCTCACCGTGGGTGTGATAGAAGAGGGAGGGGGGATATATAAAGCAAGAGTATATATATGGGAGAACTCCCATTATATAGCATATCTCCCATTATATAATATACTCTTGATAATGATATATATATATGCATAAGTTTTGATGCGAAAATAAATGTTTCAGATCATGGTGCTACGCCTAAATGATCGGCATTTTGGTTTTCGAATATCGCGCAAATAAAAACAATAAAATATTCCAGTCAAATTACTGTAACGAAGAATTTAAAACACAATATTACACGTATATATATAGGTATGATTGTAGAGTTGTTGACCAGTTCTAGATGAAATAAACGTAATAGGACGTTGTCATCTCTCCCATAGGAGTAACAACTGTTTTGGGGCTAGCCTTACACATTCACATACCAAAATTTAACAAAATCGAATGAATTTAGATGGCCATTTTCATTTTTGCCAAAAAGTGGGCGTGGCTCAAATGTAGGTTGACTGGGGTGCTCCAAAATAGGGAGTTCAAATCTCTCCCATAGGAGTAACAACTGTATTCAATTTGAAACATGTGGGTCAAACGGTTCTTGAGTTATCGTTGACCGTAGGCAGACACTGAAATGCATCTAGTGAAATTGCCAAAATCTACCTAATTTGCATAATTTAAAAAAAATATCAAAACACGTGTGATATGTTTTGGGGCCAGTCCTTATTCTTGCACAGACTAGAAATGAGCAAAATCCGTTGAACCTGAACTGACTTATAAATGGCCATTTCTATTTTTGCCAAAAAGTGGACGTGGCTCGAAAGTAGGTCGACTGGCGTGCTCCAAAATAAGACGTTCAAACCTCTCCCATAGGAGTAACAACTATATGCAATTTGAAACATATGAGTCACACGGTTCTTGAGTTATCGTTGACCGTAGCTGTAGTGACGTAGATATCGAATTAATTAACCTAGTATAAAAACCCAGTGACACAGGTCGTTTAACTTAAGCAACATCACGTCATAGTTATTTTAGTCAAAATAGTCACGGGTCGCTTAACGGAGCATAACGCCATGGTTATTTTAGTCGACAAATGTCAGTCAAGGTAACAGGTGAAAGTTGCACCACGAATATCCCAAGAAACTGAGTCATTGGAACACGAGTAAAAGTTATCACCCACGACGGCAGAGTGACACTTTAGCACCTACACAAAGCCGAGAGGAAACATATCACAGCTTGATGTCACATGCCGACTGATGAAGATCAGACAACGAACGCCGCCGACAAATGTGAACTATGGGATATATGAAGACATGAATCCACCTGCCGCGGTTCCCACACCAGACTCAAGAAGCGTCCACAGCTTCTCACCTTCAGTCACCCATAAAATGTTGAAAATGACGACACGTCTTGCACCACCATCGTCAACAAGGCCTTGACCACGCTCAGGCCATGCATTCCTCCAGTTGTATAAATTTATACCGAACAGTTTCGACAAGAAGACAGACACGGTTCCACGGTGCCTGACAGCTCCCGACGCTGTCAGCACCAGGTTCCGCTGATCTCACCTGATGGGGATCACCACGCTACCGTCGCTGCTGGACATCACTGACTGAGGACCTGCCTGCTGCCTGCGACCTGCATGACTCCACGCTCGTAAATATGTACTGCGTTTGTAAACCAGCCGCTTGTCTGTATGTGCCTGGTGTATAAGATATGTATTGTATCGTATTTACTGGTTGACTTGCAAAGTTGCATAGCCATCTATGTACTGTATGTGTTTATTATGACAATGTCGATGCTGTTTATTAAAGAATAGAGTTACCGTAGCAATTCGGTGGTTATAGCATTAATTATACTGTTTGTGGCTTAAGTGCAATTGCACACGTATCTGTCGTACAGACGAACCTGGACACACTATACGATCACACACGTGCCTGTTACACGAGCTCACGAGCCACGCTATACAGCCAAATGTTGACGGACGGACGGACGGACGACGCCCCATGGTAATAGCTCATCTTGACGATGTAAAGGCGAGCTAAAAATCAGACATGTTTGAAACAACATGAGTGTGTACTGCCTTTAATTCTTCTCTTTTACAAAAATAATTTCTACCTCAGACCTTGGCGCAGTCATTCTGACGATTCTGATGATCAGTCAGAATAATTACTCCAAGCTCAGACTTACAAAACAGACACATAAGCGAACAACAAACAAGATCCTCGATCATGCCTCACAGCACCTGCACCTCATATTTTGGCTCAATGTCATGATTTATGTTGTTTGATACAAGTTTGCAACTTATTACACATCTATGCATAGTGTTCGTTGAATATCGTTCCAACACTTATAATTACAGGCACGTAACGTTTCTATACCAGAATTACCACTGTTTTTGTAGCAGGGTATGACTAGAGGCACATTCACTGACCAGTTAGTGAAGCATAATTAGGCAGCACTGCACGTGCCATTACTATCTTACGATGTTAAAATAAAGAGGATAAACTATATGCTAGACACGGTACCTTGACAGTACCCATATATTGCATATGACTTGCATGATATAACTGCATCATTTAAAAGCAGATCACAAAGTCCTCGACAGTAACCTGTCCAAGACAGGTCAGGATGGTGTAGAAGAAATCGTACAGTACTAAAAGAGTAGGGTCGAGCCCTCAAGATTCGAATGTGAAAATGGGCTGAATTATCTCAGGAGACATATATTATATATATATTATGTGCTTATCGATAAAAATCAATGGAGAAACATACCATCTGGTTAAGATTGTCCATTCACGTGACTTATGCTGTCTGTACTACTACTAGTGAATTGACTCCACCATTGGGCCTACTGGGCAAATTCTACGAAACCTGTGGGATACGGTATATTTATTTTAATCATGATATGTCTTGAAACGAGAAATGCATTGTGATAGATTTAGTAAATTAATTTGAGTGTGACAGGGAACATCTCTTAATAAATTGTTCAACTCAATTTGTCACCATTTTTGTTTTTTAATAGAGAGAAACACATTTCAACAAAGATCTTTGCAATTTGAGGAATACGGCACCAGATAGCATTAGCACCCTATCTAGGTCTCGTAGAACTTTGCGTGCCTATGAGTATATGATGCTTCTGCAGATTGCCAATGGCATCAGAACAAGCCATATTCTATAAGGACACGTATTAAACTTGTTATAGAAAACAAGTCGATTGTCCCTATTATTAGTGTAGAGGACTGAATTTTGCAGCCAATTTACTAAAACATGATTTCATTCTACACAACAGCACCCCCTCCCGACACCTCAATATATAAGATCAGATGGCTACCTAGATCCTAAATTTACATTCATGCATTCGAGCATATATATATTAATTAACCTGTTTAAAAATGCCAGTGGTACTTGAACTAGATTCCATTTATACTAGAGCATCTATCCCAAGAACAGCCCCAATATGGATATATATTGAATTAATGTTGCTTGTCAAAAATATTGTAACAAAACATGCATACATGCATGTACGTTAAATTTGGACATTTATCGTACATGTATATAATCAAGAGCAGATAAAGAAGGAGAGCGTACAAGCATACGCGTACGCTGAGATAATGAGCGGGGAAAATCTGGTATTTTCACCGAAAACCGACTCGAGATCAGTGTTTACTGCGTCCGTCTCTCGAAGTGTTTCCAGTGTGTTGCTTCCGGTCGCCGCTGTGTAGCGCCATAGTGGCGCTGACTCACGTAATACTACCAGAGTTTACTATACATCCAGCGTGAGGTGGGCGTGAGGTGGGTACAGGTGGGGGTCATCACTATGGCAATCAATAACAGACGTCATTCATTCCATTTGTCAATAATTGACGAAAACACGCGAGGTTTCCCGAAGTAATAACACTTCGAGAGACGGACGCAGTAAACAGTGATCTCGAGTCGGTTTTCGGTGAAAATACCAGATTTTCACCGCTCATTATCTCAGCGTAGGGGCATCGTAGGGGCATGCGGTTTGTTTTATATGAACAAGGTAAGACAGCTAATCAATAATACTGCAAAGGATCGTCAAAATGAAACGGGAAAAGTTTATTAATTCGACTAATACTGCAGCATGGTTTCAGCATTTTACCCTTGTACGCTCTCCTTCTTTATCTGCTCTTGATATAATCTGTTAACTTTTAGTGCTTGACTACATGCAAATATTATATATATAAAGTTTAATATAGGGTATTAGCACATATATAAATCTCTAATCAGAAAATTTACACAAGTTAACAAATAGTGTGAGGTCATATATATATGCTCGAGCAGATTATAAACTACTTTTTATATAGCCCTATAAATATATGATAATGCCAATTAAACACGGGGTGAATGCTAAGTAAAGCTAACATACCACTTTTGGGTATGAAAGAAACCAAGAGTAGATAATAACACAAGAGTTACACACCCGATTCCTGCATTTTTAACCGATTTTTCTCATCAAAATTTGCCACCAATAAAGAAGCAAGTGTACATACGTTCCTCAGCGTATTATGACAACTAATCACACACCTTCGTGGTACTGACATTCGTTTACATATATATATTTGCTAGCGTATTGAGCACTGTAAATCGTAATCTTGCACGAGCTGAATTCGCACAATTTACCGCTATTGTGTAGAGGTGTTGAGCCAAAATTTGAAGCTATAGTGGTGCCAATATTTAGCAACGAACTGTTTCCAAATCATTCGTGCCCCGATAGGGGTTTAATGTACTTGATTACCTGCGCGTGCGTAATGTGATACTTACTCAAGTTACTGCAAACTACTACAGCAAATATTGTTATTATTGTATTATTACTTAAATGTAAGATATAATAATATAATAATGTATAATAATATAATGGCGGTTCCTCACGAGATCAAAATTCGAAATTTAGATTGTCTCTCAACCCTATCGGGGCACGAATGATTTGGAAACAGTCCGTTGCTAAATATTGGTGCCACTATAGCTTCAAATTTTGGCTCAACACCTCTACACAATAGCGGTAAATTGTGCGAATTCAGCTCGTGCAAGATTACGATTTACAGCAATACGCTAGCAAATATATGTAAACGAATATCAGTACCACGAAGGTGAGTGATTAGTGGTCATAAAAGGTGAGTGATTAGTGGTCATAATAAGCTGAGGAACGTATACACTTGCTTCTTTATTGGTGGCAAATTTTGATGAGAAAAATCGGTTAAAAATGCGGGAATCGGGTGTGTAACTCTTGTGTTATTATCTACTCTTGAAGAAACGCATAGCCAGTTTGCACATGAACAAATATATAACAGCTTTATTTCGATTGCTAGTAGACAGACTACAAACCAAAATAACATATTTATCCGACATTGGAATACATCTGCAGATGCACACGAGTGATTCTAACCGCAACACGCGTAAAGTGTTATAAACTGCAAAGCCAAAACAATTGCTTGACATTTAGCTGAAATGCAAAAAAAAATTAAAAGTGCAAAACAACAGAGTATGCAGAACGATGGTATTTGTACAGTACAAGTAGCGACCTCTTCCATGCCAGTTCCTTCAAGCATAAAAAGCATAGTATGCGTGTCTTTTTAAAACAAGGTGTATCCTCATATATATTTAGTCCAACATGAAACAACTCTTTCATACAATGGATTTTTGCAATGCGAAGTTAGAAGGGGCAAGTACTTAAAAGGGTTGTGAGGAATTCAGGAAGATGTGCAGGGCTATTTCAGTCTCCATGCAATGATGCAAACAAAGCTAATCCTTTCTAAAGCTACTAGTACTACTAAGAAGAGCTGTACGTTATTCAGCATGCTGCTTTACACTTGATAGTTGCACAAGGCCAAAACAAAATATAGGTGTGGTTACGGTTTCCCGATGACCCTATTTATTCCCAGCGACCCTAAACATTTTATTCAGTTTTAAAAATTAAAAATTAAAAAAAATTAAAAAATTTTAATTAACATTTTTTCCAGTTCCTGCTTCAAAAGGCACAACGCACATCCTTCGGACATGGTTCGTAAATAAAATATTTCAAGAAAATAAAACGTTTTCCCTACCTACCTACCCTATTTTTTTCCGGCATGTAATGGTAACCACACATATTTTGTTTTGGCCCAATCGCAAAATTACCCCTACAATTTCAACACTGCACTGCGGCATTGTAGGATTGTGCACAACAATACACAACTATAATATTCCCTAACTAACTAATGTTAAATCTTATAGAGCAATGACACCGGACTTGATGTCACATTTAGGTCACACACTAGGAAGGATCCAAGGCCCAGGCCACTAGACAGAAAACCAGTTCTTAAAACAAATAAAAAACCCACGTTTTTCTAGACGGTTCTGCAAAGCTCAATGTAAAATGAGCTAGAATTGAACATGTAGAGCAATGTTTAACAGTTTTTAAAAGTTACATATATGGTGAATACTATGTATATATGTCCAGGACTGGGGCTACCACTGTAAGTTGTAACGTCCTAGAATTGTAATGCAAGTACTGTATCTGTAATGATACAGACTGATAAACTCTACATAATATATCCGCTCGCATGAATGTAAGTAATCATTTATATTAGCTAATCCTAATTCTAAAATCAGCTATAGTATAAAGTAACCTAAGTAAGGCTATGTGATATACACAACAGGTTAAAGTCAGACAGATGCACATTACGCAATTACACAACAACTTATAAACTGTTGCTTTTTTAATATGTGCCTACGAGTCAAGAAACAGGCGGTGCAGGGATGATAAGTTATCCAAGGGCTTCACGAAAGTCTAAGACGAGGTTTAGTGCGTGTGAATTTGGTAATATGCCTAGAGGAATTATTCAATCAGAGGCAACCAACATGAACATGATGGGATATAAGCCTGATCAATATAACCCAACCATAGTTACATTTAAATTTTCTTTAAAAGGAGCTCAGTCTATTAAAATCACAAATCTAACTCATGTTCAAAATGCACTAGTTAAGTTGCAGTTTGACAAAATCTTGTTAATTAACTGGCAGGCAAGTTGAAGTACTTACTATAAATTGATCACGGTACTAGAGAGATTATAGTGTACATCATATTTGGCAGACCTTATCGGGGATTCTGTTACGCAGTTTTATTTCAATTTTTTTTATTGTATTTTCATTGAAAGAATAACCAAACGTAGACCAAATTTTCACAAATTATGTGGGTGCGAATATCATGCTCAAGGTAATAGAACTAAGTGCAAGGTATCAGATGGATTGCAAATTGGAAATGCATGACAATTTCATATTGCGATTGTAAGTCTCCAAAATAACTATTAATCCCAACTAATTCTGCCAGACTATAATTTATAAACAGATAGCAAATAGCAGGTTGATGAATGACTAAATGCAAAAGCATTACCGTAACTGCTAATGCGCTAAATGTAATTTCAGCACATGGCTGTTTCATAGAACTCAAGGTTTCTTCCCATACACACCTGCACGTATGTATGTATGTGATCAGACGGAACTGCAACAAGTATTTAAAAATACAATTCTTCAGATTCTGGTACTTCTAAATTGCAACTTCCATACATGTACAAGCCAGCTCAATCCGAATTTCTATTTCTGTGTTCTACTCCAACTGACTATTTCTATTTATAATATTCTGTTCACAGAAGCACATATCGACTTACCAAGAACTGTATTGGAAATCGACAACCTGCTACAAAGTCAGGAAGTATAGTTTAGCATTACTATAAGCTGTCATTTGTGTCTAATACTATAGCTGTTACCAACTAACATGCATATTATATAACCACATACAGGAGTAGAAATTAACTTTTTAACAACAGACTCCCTGCCGTCAAAACGAAACGAGGAGGCGAAACGTCAGCTGTACGTTTTCAATCTTCACGGTTGAGTAACAATTAACCCAGATAGATCTTTCTTTAAACATTTGCTGAAAAAAAACGGTAATTCCGTGAGGCCATGCTCTGGAACGAACTAGTTAGTATATTTTCAGGGAGTCACACAGACTCTTGCATATGTCAAATCAGGGAGTCCGACAGTAAATCATGGCGTATGACTTGCATTAATTTCGCACCCTGCATATGTATTACTACCTACAACAATACATGTTTTATTTTTTCCAGCATCAACATTTCACCATTTTTACTATAGGTCGTACCTATGGCTATGGCCTCAGCACTGGCCAAAATAAAACATTAAATCTAACACTTACACGTATGGGCATACATGTATGTGTTTTTAACCACATAATTTTTAGTCCCTAAAGTTCAATGGCCCATATTACTAACAGAGAGACAATGTTAACCAAATAGACAAAACAACACTGTAGATTTTAGTAGAAATTGCAAAAAGTACTTCAAAACTGCACTGTGGCATTGTGTAGGATTGTGCACATAAATACACAACTATATTCGCTGACTAACTAATTCATGAGAAATCTTATAGTGCAATAACACCTCACTTGAAAGTCACAATTAGCAGCAGTGAAAAAAATACACGGGGGCTCGGGGCGATTTAGCCCCCGAAATGCCAAAAAGAGCCCCGGAAATGCCAAAAAGAGCCCCCGTAAATTTGCATAGAGTTCAATGCAAACCAAATTTTAGAGTGCTATTTTCATGCACGCGAGCTTGAAAAATAGCCCCCGAAAAATAAATTTTAATTTTTTCCCTGAATTAGGTCACACACAGGAAGAAACCACTCGAATTATGATCAGACCACTAGACAGAAAATTAGTTCTCAAAACAAATGACAAATCCCATGATCAGTCTCCTACTCGGTTCTGCAAAGCGGAATGTAAAATAGACTAGAAATTAGAATGGTACCTATGGCTATGCTTAGTGGTGCTGATAGGGTCTATGTCCCCCAGGGTACTGCCGGAACGTACCCTGGGTACGGTCCGGTATACTGGAACGTACCCTGGTACTAAATACTACTATCTAATATGCCAGACCGTACCTCGCCTACTCCAATAACGAGTCTAGGGAGTCGCCTACGCCTACTCCCTAACCCTAACCCAAACCCTAACCATATCAGCTAGATAGTTACCAGGGTATCCAGGGTACGTTGCGGCAGTACCCTGGGGGACATCTAGACCCTATGAGCCTTAAGCGGGCAGCACACTTCACCATTTTCGTTGCTCGTACAGGCAATTTTCGTGGTCGCCACAAAAATGGTCAAGTGTGCGGGGGCCGGCAACGACCACTCGCCACGGAAATTTAGTGGTGACCACGAGTTGCCGAGAATCAAACCGGTTTGATTTCTCACCACGAAAATTGCTCGTGGTGGCAACTTGTGGTGAAGTGTGCTGTGACGCGGCAACGGCCACAAAAATTACCGACCACGAAAATTGCCTGTACGAGCAACGAAAATGGTGAAGTGTGCTGCTAGCCTTAGTGGCAAGTAGCGTTAAAACTTATGGTTAACAATCCATGGTTGACAAACTTGAAGAATACCTAATAAATAAATCACTTTAATTAAAAAGAAATAAAAAAGTATAAGTAAATGTTAAGAGGTTATAGCAGAGTTTTTTTTATAGTTTTATGGCAGTGATTCAAATGCCAATGCTCATGCAACTAAGGTTATGCACTTGAAGCATGTAGCAACCCTTTAATACGCTTTATTGGTACAGTTTGGTTTTGCACTTTATATCAGAACTGATGAACCAGGGTGATGAACCAGTGAATAATGAATTAATACACACTGGGCAGAAGTCAACACCGAGAATTCCGTCGGTAGCTCGATGTAAACTCTTTTGGGAGTTTAAAGCAGTCACAATTCAGTTTCAAAGTCATTTGGCAGCAACAAAACGCGACTGCAAAACTATCGGCGCGCAACTCTCAACAGTGATTACATAACTTCACAAGGCCTGCTGGCGACTCAAATAGTGGGTCTCTAATTAAAGGTAAGTGTTTTGCATCGACAGTACCTTTGGGTCCTTCTCGTAGTAGTATTGCTGGGTGCGGATCCATCGTCCAACCAAATGATCTCTCACCGTATAGGCAAGCGCGAAAAAATAGTCGCGAGGAGTGGCAACATTTCTGTCTTTGACCAGAGTGTAGTGAAGGTGTCGGTTAAAGGTCTTCTTTACGCCAGCTACATTCTCTACTTGTGCAATTCCGCGCACACTAATTTGCTTTCTCTTGTCGTGATCTGACAGAGGTGAAGCAGCCATTGCAACCGAGATTTACCCAGGAGCAAAAAGCAAAAACATCCAACGCTCCTCAACGACGGCGAATACGGAGAACGAGCGAAACCCTGGGCCGATCTATCACGCCGGTGGTTTTTCGAACGTGGTGATGTTGCGACCTTGATATAACAACAAATGTTTAAATCTAGTTAAAACAAAAATGTTTAAATCTTACGAATAATAACTGAAATTTAGAAAGTATGAAAAAATGTGTTTTTTGGTGTATTTCATATTATTATCGGAATTAAAAAGATATTATACATTTAACCTAGGTGGCGCCAAGTGGCCGAGGTGATGGCGCCGCTAAGAAGAGTTTGTTGATTTCAGCAGGTGTTTAGTTCAAGTAGAAGAAAAGTATATACATGAATATATTGTTCTCATGTTCAAGTTTCATCTTAACTTTCACATGTGTGTAGTTTTTTTTGAAAAAGATTATTTCATGCCAGCATCACATTTTCCCTGAATTAATTAATAAATTATGTTCGAATATATATTATTATTAATTATTATTGTTGTCCAACTTATTCAAGTTATTGTTGGTATTGTTAACGAGCGTATTGTTAAACTTAATGTTAGTTGTTGATGTAACGACTAACGTTTACACAGCCACAGGCACTTGGAACGTTTCAATAATAAAGTGATGGTAAATAAACACGAACGCCACTATGTCCAAACTACAGTACAATTATGTCCAAAGTACAAAAATATAGAGCAGATGGGAAAGCGTTGGTGCCAAGTTTGCACAACACTGTCTTAATTTCACACCATCACAGCAAAAGTAGATACCAAAATGGAGGCGGTTTGTTGTTTATTTGTGCTGTGATGGTGTGAAACGAAGTGAGCATTGTGCAAATTTGGCACTCTATATTTTTGTTGTCTGTGCGCAGTGGTGTTCCTGTGGTGAACGTGTGTTACAGAGGAGCATTTGAAGGGCATTTACGCTCATAGGGTCTATGTCCCCCAGGGTACTGCCGGAACGTACCCTGGCTACAGTCTGGTATACCGGAACGTACCCTGGTCACTTATTGGTGAGGGTATGGTCAGGGTTAGGCATGGGTTAGGGCTCGTTTCGGGTTAGGGTTAGGAGTAGGCGTAGGCGACTCCTAGACTCGTCTATGAGTAGTAGGCGAGGTACGCGCCGGCATATTAGATAGTACCAGGGTACGTTCCGGTATACCGGACCGTACCCAGGGTACGTTCCGGCAGTACCCCGGGGGACATAGACCCTCTCAGCGGCATTTACAGGAAACTATTAGTATTACTATATTAAATAGGTGAAAGAGATTAGAGAAACATTAAGACTTTTGTAGTAAATACATTTTGTGTTTATTTACCATCATTTTATTATTGAAATATTGCAAGTTCCTGTGAATGTTTAGATTTGAAGCAGGTATTTTCGGGACATTGAACAATAAACAACAAGACAGCACAGTGTATACTTGGCAGCAATAGCAGTTTGATGATGTCACGGGGCGAATTTGAGCAAAACTCACAAATAATAATCTATTTAAGTATAATCATTAACTACTAAACAGGGTTTCTTCTGAGGGAAAATTAGACAAAGGAGGTAATGGCCAGTTTGGGAAAAAATGTGCATGGTGGATTCAAATACAGGATGTATCGAGATACTTATAGGTATATAGATACATGATGTACTTATCAGTAAATACAGGAACATTTTCACAACGGCGATGTTAAATTTGACAACGGCGGTGCGCCACTGTGCCTCTTATGTATAAGAAACCCTGCAAAAAGATAGTGATACAATCTATTCTTAGCATTTTGTGTTGAGAGTGGGTGGGTTATGTTCAACACACCACATCGGCAAACTACCACAAAAATGGCACACAATATTTTTGCGAGTAGTCGCCTTTGATTTAAACATCCCAATATATGCAAGCACAGAAAAGCAATCTTGGGCTTGTTTTAAAGGTCAGAAATAGGGTAATAGAATGCTGCATTCATGAACAAAATTATGTTGTTTCATACTCACGAAATAAGCGCATTTTTATCCTTTCATGGGAAATTACATTCAATAAATGCATTGTTAGAAAGAACGTTCACATAAATTGTAACAATATAGGGTATTGGCAATGACTTGCAATAACTTGTAACAATATAGGGTATTGAAAATGACTTGCAATAGTTTGTAACAAAATAGGGTATTGGCAATGACTTGCAATACCTTGTAACAATATAGGGTATTGAGTCTATTGACAATAACTTGCAATCGTTTTCATAATGATCTGTTGTGTAATGAAACAGGACTACTACCAACCACCCTTTTCTGGCTATTGGCACAATGCAAAAACAGTCAACTTGGCACTGAGTATAATGTGCATTGTCTTTTCTAAATAAAACTTGCTGTGTGCACTGTCGCTTATGTATTGATTCAAAGGTAACTTACCTTAGTCAGCACGAGTTGCACAAGCCAGCAAATTTTAACCAGTATTGACGGCTAGAGCACAACTAATCGCTTTACTACAGTTATACTAGTTATACTATATAGTAGATTATAAAGTGGTAATTATAAAATTAGAAAGTAATGTGAGCAACTCAAAGTTAATTTATAACCACATTATTATCATTATAGTTACACAAGTTCAATAGCATATGCAGACACAATACTGTTTCAATATAGATGTAGATATATGTACTGGTAGTACTGGTACTATAAGTAACTAAGATATTTATTTAATTTATTTGATGATGTCACATGTCATCACAGTAGGGTCCCCGAGAGGTCAAATTATGCCTACCACTTACCTTTGTTAGGACCTTACCTCATGTGAAATATCAAAGTAATTGGTTGAGAAATGTAGATGATATGACTAATTAAGTCAATAAGCAATGTAAAATGCCAAAAAATGTGCTGTTTTGCCCTTAAACCTTGCAATACCTAAGGATACACTAGGTTTTACACAAAATTTCTTTGAATTTTAATTTTCAATGTTATTCTATAGTTAACACCAGATGCCACCTCTGTACATGCTTATTTCTCCATATATAAATGCAAGAGCTAATAATACCTAAGGTATTATTATCTCTTGATAAATGTATATGAGCTTTCAGAGTGCTTTGACTGCCCACGTACGTGTGCAGTGAGACGTGGCCCTTTAACACGGCGTGTTCTCACAGCAAAATGCATAGATATACCTACTGTGAGCCCATCTATATTGTACAAATTTACTACAACTCATTTGTATTGCTACTTTCATAACATTTTTCCAGCAAACCTAAACAGTTAGTTGTTTGAAATAGTTTCAAATTACTTAACTAATTTAATGGAAGCATTACTGTTGGTTGATTGCATATTCACAGTATAAATATTGGTAAGCACTTATTTCCATCCCTCAAACCGCCCTTCCGGTCTGCAGGTTCCACCGCCGCGGCGCGAATTTTTTTTCCACAACAGTTTTTTTCCTAACCCTAACCTTAACCCTAACCCTAATCCCAACACTAACCCTAACCCTAATCCTAACCTAACCTAACCCTAAACGCCTAACGCCTAATGCGCCGCGGCGGTGGGACATGCACACCGGAACTAGGGCGGTTTGAGGGATGGAAATAAGTGCTTACCATAAATATTGCTGCATAAAATTTGTTGTTAAATGTGTTTTTAACTGTGTCAAAAAAATTTTGCACAAGGGAGAGATAGTGATCCGCTAGGGGACGGCTCTGATTGGCTAATTTGGTCTCTTATTTAATTTTATTATTTTTGGCTAATTTTGTTTTATTTTAGAATTAGGGTTAGGGTTAGGGTTATGGTTAACTGATTTCTATGTCCACAACACACTAATAATGCGCCATGATCTAGCGGATCACTATCTCTCCCCTGAGACCTACTAGTTTCAAAACTGTCGATGATTGTTTGATTATAATACTGGTGACACTGCTATTTATTCTGCTGTAGCAAAGTTGCACACATTTAGTTTTCAAACGTGCGCACAACTGACCGAGACTGTTTGATTATTTGACAATATTATCAAAATTATTGAAATATAGGCTGGATCCCAGTAATGAACAGTAAGCCCTGGCACATTGTCAAGCTTAAAATTTGTAGAGCTGCTGCTCAGTGGCGCCACCTTTTCTCATGATATATAGAAACATTGTTTACCCACGCAACTGTCACTTGCACTGCATTTGCACTGCACTGCATTTGCACTGCACTGCACTGCACTTGCACAGGCACTTGGAATGTTTCAATAATCAAATTATGGTAAATAAATACGAAATGTATTTACTACCAGTCTTAATGTTTCTCTACTCTCTGTCGCCTATTATTAGTATTAATTTTTCTGTAAATGCCATTCAAATGCTTCTCTGCAACACAATTTCATTATACAAATACCGTTGTGCACAAACAACAAAGGACATTTGTTGTTTTTCACCTCTACATATTTGTTGTTTGTGAACAACAGCGTTTGTGCAGTGAAATTGTGTTGCAGAGGAGCATTGACCGGCATTTACAGAAAGTTGATACTAATAATAGGCAAAAGATATTTATTATTGAAACATTGCAAGTGCTGCTAAGAGGGTCTATGTCCCCCAGGTTACAGGGTATGTTCCGGTATGCCGGAACGTACCCTGGTACTATCTAATATGCCAGACCGTACCTCGCCTACTCCACTAACGAGTCTAGGGAGTCGCCTACTCCCTAACCCTAAGGGTACGTTCCGGTATACCGGACCGTACCCAGGGTACGTTCCGGCAGTACCCTGGGGGACATAGACCCTATGAGCGCAAGTGCCTGTGTCCCAGTTGTGTGCTTGGTATCACTGAAAGGTTGTTGAGTGTCAAAGTCATTGGTCATTTTAGTTGTACCTAATATTGTTATTTTAGATGTTATTAATCTGCCCTTTTAAACTGGTTATAATTTTTCAATAGACAGGCACTTACATGATCCTGAGGATGCAGTATTACCAGGGTCCAACCTGTATCTTGTATTTCAGGATTCGTTTCAGTTAGATTAGGCATGTGCTTATCATAAACAAAGTAGTCTAGGTAAATAGTAGTTAGGCTGAGAGGGTCTATGTCCCCCAGGGTACTGCCGGAACGTACCCTGGTACGATCTAATATGCCGGACCGTACCTCGCCTACTCCACTAACGAGTCTAGGGAGTCGCCTACGCCTACTCCCTAACCCTAACCCTAACCATATCAAAAAGGTTCGTTCCGGCAGTACCCTGGGGTACATAGACCCTATGAGCAGTAGTTAGGTCAACATTAAAATTACACGTCTTTGATTAACTACTGGTCTAAAATGTGTAATATAGAAATTCAAAAGCACAACTTCATCGGGGTTCAGTTGAGTAAGTACTGTGTTGTGGTGGCCCATATTTCTTTCATTGATTCTTATTTCTTCATTCATTCATTCATATCATTGATGTCTAATAACAAAAGTGAATGTCTGATATAAAAAACGTGTAGGTGTGTTCTATTTTTTACATAATACATATTATATACTCACACATTCTAATAAAACAACAAGGCCATAATAAAATATATTGTTTGTTTGCCCTCACCCGACCGACCCGCCAAAAAGGCGGAAAAAATGTTATTGATTTTTTTTTCTTTTTTTTTAACAAATTGTATCACTGTACATTATATAAATCTGTAGGCAATACATTATATGTACCAAGCAAAAGAAACATTCAACATAAAAGGTATCTCCACACAAGCACACCCGAGCATGTAGACACCACGCTGAATTTGTAAAAAGACCCCCGCCCTCAAAAAAAGAAAAGAAAAGCCAACCTACCTACCCAAACTTTTCAACCTGGGTCGGGTGAGGGCAAAAAAGTATTTTTTTTAATTGTGGCCCAACTACATAAATAAGATCTTATCTTATATGATGCTATTATCTTATTGTAAATAGTGATTTTTTTCTATTTAACATAGTGTGCTTGTCATATCGAAATCTCCAGTGTTAGTCATGGCAACACGAATTTCTCTGGTTCATGTTGAGTAATCTTACTCAGGATTCAGAGTATATGTTTGAGAGAACTGCTCTGTTTTGATTACACTTGCGAGAAATCTGTGAGTATTTTTTATTGGAATAGATTGCTTATAGCTGTGTTAATCTGATGATATCATCGACACTAAAAAAGTTTTGTTTGTTGTGTTTAGGTGATATGCTGACTCACTTGTGATGGCAGAGTTACATATATTAGGGCAGATAGTTGGAGCAAGTGGGTTTCCAGACCACAGTCTGTTCTGCAAGTGGGGAATTCATGCAGGTATCACATTAATCATGCTCTGCACCATTTTGGTATAGAGAAAGTTGCCACATGTGAGTCGTTTATACTTCCATGTTTTCAGTATTCGTCATGCAGCCTTTTTCACCACTATCTGCCCTTTCCTCAACTAGCCAGCTCAAGACAAGCTCCATATTTTGTTGAAATCATAAAACAGTAGAATACTGTAGTCATATTGTTAGGCCAGTTAAGGATACATTAAAGCTTGTGCACAGGTATTGCTCTAATGAAGAGTAAACGTTTATTGACCAGTTTCATTTATAGATGAGATGTATCTCTATCATGCTCATGCAGAAAATTTTTATGTAATTTCCAACAATGTTACAACAGAAATGGTAAAAATGGTATTTTCGATATTTGTCAATTACCACAGTGTGAAAGCAAAATTTTCGTCACAAGTTAAGCACAATATGCAGCAAAATCGCACTTCAGGGTTTTTTCTCAAAGTTTCATATTAACCGAAAAAATATATGAAAAAACTGCCTAAAATTTACGTCGTATGTTCAGCTTGAAAATTTATGCAAATAAAGAACCATAACTTATAAAAAATAGCACTTAATATCAAATCCCGACCTAAACCTTGAGTGTATCCTTAATCTTGTGAACTTCATTTTTCTTATGCAGGAGGAGCATGGAAAGTACTAGCAGGTTTACGTGAGGGCCAAACACAAGTGGACAATCCACAGAATGAAGACTTTGCGGTTTGGGCGCATCCTGTTGATGTACACTTTGCTACTAAAGGCCTGCAGGGTAAGAAGTTGTGCCAGTGTTAGTGTTAGGCTAGGAGTGTCAAAATAGCAAGGTTTGCTGACTTCAACCATCGATCAGCAGACTTGAATGAATCATTTTTATTATTGATACTCTGAAGGTGTAAAGCAGTGAACTTCATAACCGATGTGTTGGGCCCTGCAAGAAAGGTGGTTCACTTGATCTGCCTTGTTTGTTCTTCTTTCAACATACCAACAGATTTGAATGTAATAGTAACCTTCTTGTTTGGATAATTTTTAAACTCGGTACCTGTACTTCACATACATGTGTAGGCCTA
>NW_014577353.1:165207-185557 GCF_000485595.1 Priapulus caudatus
TATATATATATATATATATAAATATATATATATATAGTCCGGGTTTCTTCTGAGGGAAAATTAGACAAAGGAGGTAATGGCCAGTTTGGGAAAAAACGTGCATGATGGATTCAAAGGCGTGCCATAGGCACGCATGCGGAGGCTGCAGGCGGACACGGGGTGAGAGAGGGTTTTAAGAAAAATTTAATGTGCGCGCGAGAATTTTAAAAATTTGAATGTTTTAGACTGCATTTGAGGCACCCTGAAATTGGCGATGTTAAATTTGACAACGGCAGTGCCCCACTGTGCCTCTTATGTATAAGAAATCCTGTATATAATGTGCGAACATGCGATTATGCGATTATGTGCTATAATCCTGTATAGTGTGTGTGTGTGTATAAATATATCTTATCAGATATATCACTTTGCAGGTTGGCCAAAGTTCCACTTTCAGGTGTGGCACCAGGACACGTTTGGACGCAACGAGCTGTATGGCTACGGCTTTTGCCACGTGCCGACGTCGCCGGGCATCCACGAGCTCGAGTGCGCCACCTGGCGACCGGTTGGTAGCCTACGCGAGCAGATATCGCAGTACTTTCTCGGCGGCGGTCTGCAGCTGCGCAATCCTGACCTCGTCTATAGCGGCGTCGACCGCTACAAGCTGCACACGCAGGCAATGGGCAAGGTGCAGCTCCACCTAGGGCTGGTCTTTAGAAACTTTGACAAGTACGGAATGGAGTGCTGATATACGCGATGAGATTCGCCTACGCTTGGTGCTGATTTCCGTGCGCTGCAACCCTGGCGCGTCACCATCTGCCATGCTATCAGACAGTTCCATGAGTTTCCGAAATATTGTTGCAAGTGGAAGGGTTGCGTGTACGTGGTGATGCCGCCACCTACATATTTATTAGGTTGTGGACACAGTAATTACTACGGCTATTTGACTGAATTTTCCACGTGGTCATATGCTGAGAAATCTTCTTTCCAAGGTGTCTATAGTGATATTGTAAATTCCGTCCTTGAGGTTTACTGTTGTTTAATAATTTATCTTTGCGGTATTTGTCATCTTCTACGTCCAAGAATGCACACTATAAATTCCTTTATACATCGTGCAATCTCAATTTAGTGTGGCATGCTTTGACAGCAGAAGTTTATACGAAAAATCTTTATAGTTTTATTATTCTTAATAAACACTCGTCCATTTTTATGTAAACATAAATGCATTCTAAGGTAATTTAATAAAACGTTGCACAGCACAAGTGTAGCCCAACTATACAAGTCACATTCTAGTTTGTGAGATATATGATATTCTTATCAAGTAAGTGAGACAACATTTACGAGTAAGACATTTACAGCAAGGCACTACACTACCATAAGTGGACTCAGGCATATTCATCGTGTATTTTCACATTAGTGGGATAGAAAGTCCTGGAGTAAATCAAAATTTAGCATAAAATTCAGCATCTGTTGAGTACTGAGTGTACATATACTTTCTAGATATTTATTATTTGCTTCCAATGCCTGGTCAAAACTACTGTTCAGCAAGAATGATTAGAGCAGTAACTGTGCATCGAGTTACGCACAGAAACACTTGATTAATTCTGATTATCAGAGACCGACTCAAATAATAAAAGCATGAACCACAGGCGCGTGACCTAGTCTCATAAGAATACTAACACGTTTATAGTGACTGGCCCCTATGTAATGCAAACTATGTTAGATAGGGCCCTGTCATGATGGATCGTGCGTTAGTATTCCTATCGATGGATTCGTTTGGAGGATTGCTGTGCATGAAACTGGTGTTGCTGAGGTGGAATATTATTTACGGCACATGCAGAGACGCCATCTGATGGCATGCTCGTGTACTAGCTACGTATCGCGTTATGGCGTGAAAGCAATGTATAACTGACGCCTAGTCGTTTTGAACCCAAAGCGTCGCCTGAGAGGTGTTGATCCTGCCCGCTAAGCGCGCCAGATATTATAGCAAGTTTTTGGTCTTGCCTAATGCCAGCACTAATGTCCACCGATGATTACAACCGTTTGCATAGGATCATAAAGTTCGGTACTCATCTGCTGCTTTTCCAGGATTTTGTGATAGCAACTTTGTCACGGTGGAATATAGAGCTGCTAGAATGAGTTAATATTATTAATGTATATATACCGGTATAACCAAACGCAATAACGGGGCCAATTATTGCTAGCCATGCAGGATTTATAATTTGACAACTGAAGAAGTTCAAAATCTCGCATGTCGTTGTAGTTTTACTAATCGTAATTGTGTGTTACCTACAGCAATGTTGTCCTAGTATTCGGTTTACAGGCTGGTCTGTTCTCGGAGCACATCTACGAAATATTCCTACACGACCACGTTTCTGTTATTATGTGACAGTACTTGTTTTTGTTTTTTTAAGCTGCACTAATGGATATTATTTTTCGCAGTTTAGTTGTCTAGAAGGTGGGTGCTGTTGCTCTGTGAACCAAGAGCACCATCTGTACACTGAAAGCCACAGTATCCCATAGCAATCGGTAATGATCCGAACACAATTTGCTTAGAAGCGAACAGCCATGAAAACTTTGGTGTCTGGACTACTAAGTGCACAATCGATTAAAAATAAACCATGGTCACTAGGACGTTTAAGGTATAAATAGCATTTATTGAAGGACAGAGATTAAATAGTGGCATACATCGTGAAATATCACTGAAAATAAATAGCATTAAATATGTTCATAAAGGATTTTCCATATATACGTAATACACAATAAATACTACACGATCGCTATCCCGTCACGTTGTTGACAGTTACGTGCATTTGACAGGATGTTTTTTTCATAAACCAGATTTTGCAGCATGATTATAACAGAATCACCAACTTGTGTGGCTCAAACTAATGCAATAATGCTACCAACCATTAGAAGTGACTAACTGACCGACTACCTGGCTCAATGAAATGCTTACTGTCTCGATGTTAAACATGACTGACAGCTAAACCTGTGCGTAATCGCATCAAATACACGGAGACGTACACGTATGATTACAAACTATTGAAAATTGTAATACAAATGAAATCTATACCCTGTAAATGTATGGGTTATGCCCCCCTAATAATAGGAGTATTAGCTACGCAACTTTTTCACGTTTAATAGCGTTACAAGAGCAATTTAGTACACGTGTAGTAATTGTGTATGTGGTATAACACTGTGCGTATATACTATGCACCGGTGACAACGCGTCGCCCGTGCAGGTAAACATAAACCAGTAACACTACGTACAGGAGAGTCGTGTACAGCAAAGTTATTGCTTGGTGCAAATAAAAATGTTCCCTCAACTATTCGAAACACATCCGCCGCAGTGGTAAACGCACAGCATAAATGAATCGTTCTGCCCGACCGTTGGATCTCTAATACTGCGCTTGTTTATATATATCGCTTCTTTGGTCCCCGGTTATGGTCATATTCAGACGACATTCCCACGAACTCTTGTCGTTTCAATAAAAGACAGAGCTATAGTGAGTGGCTGGCTGTCCCTCCCACGCACCCACCCACCGGGGGGAGTGTTTGCAATCCCTCTGTCCACAGACCTGGATTAAGAACCTCGTCGTGACCGGTCATCAATGACTAGAGGAACTATAGTAGGTCTAAATAGTGCAAAACACAACTTCGATACCGTGACATATAAGCCGATTGTTTTTTAATGAACACAGTATATAAGGTTCAGCCGTGTATCGAGGGCATGAATAGCAAAATTGCTACACATGAGTCATCATCTAGCTCTGTGCCACACCTACACATGGTCCTTCATTAAAAATAGTAGATATACAAGATAATAAAAAAATAGCCATATATAGTCGAATATTTTAAAGACAACAAACAGCAATGCTCACGACGACAAAAATCAAAACGTTAAATGTTGCTGAGGTTGTCAACATTTGCGAATAGACTACTGATACGTGTTTCTTTACAATTGTCTCTCACTGCTGACAGTTCCTTTGTTTAGGTACGCGAAAGCATTATTTCCCATCAGTACCACGATCTGCATCATTTTCTCACTCCCCTGCAGGCTTGTGAAGACTTGCCATCATCACTCACATATCATAGACGCCGTAGGAAAGGCTCGTGATATACAGAGAAAGGCAACTACTATCAATTACTAGTAATCGCATGAAGGGAAGATGAGGAACGATATGTTGCCCTTTAAACGAAAAATCCTAATATAGAACACTTGCAAGGATACTACCGCCACACGCGCGTTAATGTCTAATAGAACTAGTTTTGTTCTCAACACAGTAAGCTGTCCCCCACAGAGACCGTCCTCAAGACAATGTGCGTGAAGCTATTTCCTATTTCCTAGTTCCTTATTTTCAAAAATAAGTAAGTGGACTCTTACATTGCATTCAAACTCTCCACAAGCTAGAGTATAGCATGTGCACCATCCACAACCTGCTCTACATCTGTTTCTATATAGTGAAATAAAAGTGAACTACTCGCCTAATGGCGCTGCTCTCAAATAAGGAAATGGGTCTAAAAAATAAGTAGGTGGACTCTTACATCACATTTAAACTCTCCACAAGCTAGGGAACAGCATGTGCATCATCCACAACCTGAGCTACATCTGTTTCTATGGTGAAATGGAAGTATTATAGACCCCTTATTTTTAGACCCATTTCCTTATTTTAGAGCAGCGCCATTAGGCTAGTATAGTTCATTTTTATTTCACCATAGAAACAGATGTAGCTCAGGTTGTGGATGGTGCACATATGCTATTCTCTAGCTTGTGGAGAGTTTGAATGTAATGTAAGAGTAATAAGGAACTAGAAACTAGGAACTAGGAAATAACTTCACTCACATCTCAAAGACACTACATTTAGTTGTATTTCAGGGTGATGTTTTCTTGTAGATATGAAACCTGAGGCGGATCACCATCAGATTATTTATAAATGATAATTGAGAAATAACGTCAAGATATGAAACGTCGTCATCGCAGCATGAATAGCAATGCTACCTAATTACAAACAACAGTGTCTGTACCTAAAAATAGTAGGAAAACAACACCTGTCAGAAATACTAAGCAACATGCAAGGTGTACACACTCACAGCAGTAAGTCACCCGCACTGAGGCATTATGCATGTGTTGCATATGCATAGGCACTGATGCATATAGATCGCAGACGTTTAACGTTGAATTATCTGAAGGGGGACAGTAGACTCGATAACATTTGTATTATCCTTTAGTATGCTGTATGCACTTTTGCGCGTGCTAAAGTGTAAAACATCGTTTTTTCGCTATGATGACTTTAATATACGAAGGGCCAGACTATCTCGTCTTTTGATACGCGATAAAATAAGTATACACGTCTCCGTCACGGCGAGTGTGTACATAAAGATCCACCACGTGATATAGGGCATGCCTGCCCCACTTACCCAACCATCTTGAGGAATCCTGCTCAGCAGAAGAGACAATAGATATTTTTAACAATCTTGCAGATTTTGTTCTAACAAAATCTCAACCTTAACCTGTTTCATAACAATTAAAACAAAACATGGTTCTTAAACAGATTTCAAACCCCTACAGCACGTGATACCCCGTCGAAGGAACTTAGGAGTAAAACGTACTTCGCAGATAACTATGTTTCATAGATATGCAGATACTGCAACATAATAAAGAAATATAACTTTGTGGGATTTTTGGTATGTGTTGATAATTTCCACGTCATGCCGAATAATAGATGGAAGATATAAATATAGTAAGCTATTTTAAACATCTTTGGTACAGAAGGCACACGCGCTCACACATACGTGCGCACGCACACACGCTGAAACACACGCGCACACGCATGCACACATAACATACTCGTATTTTCTGCACAAATCAAGTAACGGAAATCCACTGCACAACACCACTACCGCTCAAATGTCATGCGCAAATAATGATAGTCCACAATACCTAATATAAGAGCTACCAGTGTACATTATGAATGTAAATGAAATGAGGCTCACATAAAATATTCTCCCAAATATATACATATGTCTTCTGCAAATAACAGCCTCATCCTGCGTTACAGCAGAAGCTGTAGTAACTCATCAGCTATAATCAGCATGCCACCAACCTTACTAGTGCTTCATGAAGCTACTAAGAACTGCTCAGTAACTCCAGGCTTCTATAGTTTAAATTCACATCGTGCAAGATGATGCACAAGATAAATGCACACTGAGATCACAAAATCTAAAAACGCCCTTGGTGATATTTGCGTACAGACACGCGCGCGCACGCACACACACACACACACACGCGCGCGCGCGCGCGCACACACACACACACACACACACACACACACACGCACGCGCGCACACACACACACACACACACACGCACGCACACACGCACACACACGCACGCACGCACACACACGCACACACACACACACACACTCACTCACGCACGCACGCACACGCATACAAATATATATATATTATATATTTGCGTAATACTAACTATACATTACACAGAGCAAGACAATATTACTTGTATATGGCCAGCCCTTATCAAACCTATGTGCGACGCTGTCACGCAATGAACCACGCGTAGCTATAACAGTCGGCCCTCTGGCCATTAATAAAGGCCTGAACTGATCTGGGGAAAAATACTAGCATCATTGCCTTGATATGCGAGAATGGAACCGTCTCATGACAGCAACACACACACGTTTGCGGCCAGCAAACGCACACACATTAAACAAGTCAAGTCGTAACATCAGAAAAAATAGTTAAGAATACTTAACAAACACGTGTACAATTAGTGAATGCTTATTTCCTTTTTACACAAATAATGTTTTCACTTAAGACTTTCTGAAGATTTCAGTCACAAAATATAAACGGCTACATAGGTTACAATAATGAACGTGTAAATAAGACACATCTTGTGTCGCTGCTTCTGGAATCGTATATGCCCCTAAATTCCCATCATTTCATTCCAGCAGAATGACCATAAGTGTGATGAATTCGATCAACCAGTTATCAGTGGTTGTCTAAAGCACTCAGGCCATCAGATATACTTTGGTATTACGCATATTTACGGCTACATATAACAGTACGATCGTGTGTGGAAACATTGTTACGCCGACCAGCAAAGACAATCGATCTGTATACACACATATTTCAACGAAAGCACTGACGTTGCAATTTACATTCGGCGGCCATTTTTTTCCAGTTGTTTGTGGGGCGAGACGTACCACCGTCACGTTGAGAACAAAAGGCGGGGGCACGCCAACGATGAACGCGCTAAGCACCTTCAGCAGCGTTCTGCACCTGCCGTGCGGGGAAGATGCACGCTGGTCGTTATAGCAGCCAACACCTGCACCGGTGAGAGGAGAGCGAGGCCTCGGCGACACCGCTGCAGGGCACATCCCTGTAGTCACGCACCGGACCGACTCAGCCATGCAAGCAGAGTGGGGCAAGCCGCATCTAAACATCACCATCTGTTGTACGCGGGCATTGTCGGCACGCCGATTTTTAGCCGTCATCTCCAGCTAGCTTTTCTACGGTAGGAACTCACGTGTATCCACCCCCACCCCCCACCCTTCCACACACACGCGCACACGCGCGCACGTACGCACACCGTCACAAACTCCGCCCAAAGTCGGGAATTTCCTGGAACAGGTGTTGACTTGCAGCCGGGAAATGAGAACTTGATATGGCTTCATTAACCAAATTGCAGAGAACAACCGAGAAATTTCCATCATTACTCCAGCTGTTCGAGAAAGTTCGGGGACATAAAGTACTCCGGAATGTTGTCGTCCATGCGAGCGATAACCTTATAGATCTGCTTCTTCCACGATTGCTCCGTATCCTTGCCTGAGATTACCGACCTGAAGAATTCCCGCATCGTTAGCTCGGTGGCCTTTCTGAAGCTATCAGGCACCTGCAGAGTAGAGGAAGCAGTGGTTATAATATAAACAGTAGCCACACATGCATAACGACAGCCATCTTTAATTTCTCGCCAGATAACACCTTCTTCAACAGTAATATAAGGGCAACTTGTAAACAATATACAAGTCGCAATGCAATATTACCCATCTAGTACATGAAATAGACGCACGCATTTCGCGGTGCTAACCAATCGTTCGTGATAAGAAAGGATAGACATAAATTGTCTATTATTTAGTCGGTGATGACTTTTAACTCAGGCAACCAACGCTACAAGTCTCATCTCTAATTAACCGCCATTCAGCAAGATGGCTTTCTCTCAAGGAGATTTAATGCTGCCTCTAGTGATTAGATATGTGCCCTTAATTATCAAACGTCGGCAAACAACACCTGCTAACATGACAGAAAGATGTAACAAGCCCTTGGCAATTTCTGTACAGTGAAGGATGGATTCTTATTTCAAATAATGCCAACCATACGGAAGGCATTTCAGAGCAGATTGTATGCGTAATTGCATTTATATGTCATCCCTGAAGTATCAAAGCTGAAGAAACATGTCTGCAATGATTAGCAACGAAAATTAATGCCTGTTGCGATTTAGAGAAGCGATTATTCATGTGAATTCTCCAGGAAATTCAATTTATATTCCGAGAAAAATATAATAGGCACGCCAGCCTTCTGGATCCGCTGTGCTGACACCGCATAAAACAAACAAGAGAAATCTTATGCGTGGATCAGGGTTTGCTGTCGGTATTAACATGTTTACTAATCGCTATTAAAGGTTCACGAGATACCAGAGAAGCACGATGGCCATCCGTGTGACATTCTCCTACGGACCTTTCAGATGTGACAAGACCAGGAGTGTATAATATAGACCGATACAATAACATTCCATTCCATGTACACGCGCGCGCGCATACAGATAGACACACAAGTAGCCACACCCGCACGCACACCTACTGAATAAAGTCAGTCTATCTAAGTGTGTATGCGTGCGTGCGTATAAGGTCTCTCTCTCTCTCTCTCTCTCCCTCGCTCTCTGTCTTCTCTCTTTCCCCTTCATATATATATAACTATATATATATAAAGATGAAATCACATCCTATAGCGAGTATTGACCTTTCAAAGTCGCACAGAAGGAACTGAGTATAGCGCGAGCTGAATATTGGCAGACTACGCGGGTCGAGCAGCAGCGGGGGGCGGATGAAGTAAGCGTTCGGCGCGCACACTGACAATTAGATGCGGAGATCAGCGGGTAATTAGGCGGTGAATCTGCCCGGCCGATTGGTCGCGCCACGCAGACATTTAACCTGTTGACAGGAAATCGCCAGGTTCCTGGGTGCGGAGGTTATAACATGTGACAGGCGCATGCCGAGACAACTTCGGCCAGCAGTAGAAATCCATTTAGGATGACAACAGCGCCGAGCGTGGCTAAGTGCGTGGGATAATTCCCTAATACGGCTTGGCTGATACTTGTCACTCATCGTTTCTCTCCTGGAGGTCTTCCCGGAGAGATCGATAGACGGGGCACGGCAGCACGGGCAAATCCCGCGTCGAGCAAACCCGATTGCGCTCTAGCATAGAGCACCGCCGATAAATATCATCGTACAACTTAAGTGTCGGGTAATTTTTCTTAATGTGTTAAATTGATAGAATGTAATAGGCTTAGCCGGAGCGAGCCATTTATCATCTGTCAGTGCCGACCCTGCTGAGAAGTTTTATTGTATCACACGCGCAGATAATTGCTGCAGGCCACCACTACTTACGAACGCCCGTGCGCGCGGGTGCGCCATAAAATGTTCGCATTTCGCAGAAATATCAACAGTCTTCGCCGGCCGTGGCTAAACACCGGTGGGCAAACATCATCGCTGGCACGAAAAAACGATTTCTCGCCGAACGACAAAGAAGGTCGCGCTGAATCCGCGCGAACGCTGAACAAACAGCGAAAACAATCAGTGAGCCGTGGCTATAAAACGATCTCATATTAATAGCACCTTTCCCTATTCGCCAGCCATCTCATCAGGCGCCGCGATCACATACCAGTCTCTCAAGGACACTAAGTAAATCAGCGGCAATTAGGCTTTATTGGCGATATAATGCGCCAAATGTTATTAGTCCGATTCCATTAGGATCTCGAGCAAGTCCACATATAAAACTTTTAAGAGTTGCCATAACGAATCAATTAAGCAAATGCATATTAAATTTAGGTATTAAAGTTAATTGGAGCAAATGCCTTGAGACGAGAATAACCAGCGCGGTTAAGTCAAGCGTCATTGCCAACTCATGCAACGGCAGTCTCTCGGGCGCGCATCTATCGTGCAGAACCGCCATTACCGATCTGATATTAAATTCTCGCTAGCACGCGTCGCAGTTACGAACGCGGACGCCGCCTCGCACACACGCATTCATGCACGCACACATCTCACGCAGTCATCTACACTCACGCATGCGCATGCACGCAAGCAGACGCACGCACGCACGCACGCACGCGCATGCACGCACGCACCGCAGCATCTCATCCCCCTCACTGTCCGCATTGCCGCCGCCGGCACAAAAACTTTTATGCTAATCTCAGCGGAATAGCTTAAAACTTTATGCAACATTAATTTCGTGTTACGGGTTAAATATGCTTTATTCGCCGTCTCCACACTTATCAATCATACGCAATAAGGCATCTAGGTAATTTCATATTTTCCTACATAAACCATCCCAGGAGGACCACGCCTTTAGCAAGCAGTGCGCCGAGCGCAAAAAAATCATCCTCAACAAAGTCAAAAGCTAAGTGATTTCTGAAGGCAACTAGGGAATATAGGCACCGACATGCTAAGCATAGATAAATTACTCCACACAAAGGCACAGGCAATTACAGTTATTAAACTTGAGAGACAAAAATAATAGCTGCCACAATAAAATAACACTGAAATTAATAACATCTCAAAACAAGCAATAAAGGAAATGAGGTTTATTCAAAATAGTGTTTGTTCTTGTCTGTTACGCGGTCAGACTGGCCATGTGTGGTGACAGATATCATAAAACCGCCAACTTTAATGGCCACTTCAGATGAAAAAGAAAAACGCTGATCGTGATCCCTATAATGCAGTTTACATGTCACAAGCGAAACAAATTTATGAGACAGTCACATAAATTCCACGCGTTTAAATTATTAGAAGATTCGTTCTTTTTTTCCCGTCTAAAAAGCGGTACAAAATAGAACAAATGCTCGCGAACCGCTTTGTAAGCACGCGCCTGCTTTTATGTCTGACCGCAACTAATATCATGATCATATACGTAATAACTAAAGAGTAAAAAACTAGTTTGATATTTTAGCATAAAAGTTCATGCGCACATCAAACCAGCATGTTAGCTTAGCGATGATGAATAAACTGCGGCGACTGGACGCAAACGTTGTAAAGTTTCTTCAATTTAGTGTAACGCGAGCGTGACTGCGGCGATGTGCGCTATCCATCCGCCAGTCCGTCAGTTCATCCGTCTATCCGTCAGTCCGTCCGCCAGTCCGTGCATCCGTCAGTCCATCTCTCTATCCGTCAGTCCATCCGTCCGTCAGTTCGTACATCCGTCAGTCCATCCGTCCGTCAGTCCGTGCATCCGTCAGTCCATCCGTCCGTCAGTCCGTGCATCCGATAGTCCATCCATTCGTCTTTTCCTACGTCTATTAATCAGGTTGTCTGCCTATCTTTAGGTCTGCCTGTCAGTCTGTCCGTCTGTCAAACAGTCAGTCTATCTGTCTATTTGCCCTTACCATCGCATAACCACACGCCGACAGACGCGCACGCGCGTGTGTGCGCCCGCGCTCATGCACACACATGAACTGACGACCGCACTAATTCACACACGCACACATGCGTGTACGCACGTACACAGACAACCACGCGTACATATAATCGTTTACTCTTTATCCATTAAGCAGACCGTCAGTGAAAAGATCCTCTGAGACTATGCCTATATAACCTGTGCCGCTTTTGGTCCAGTCAATGCACACACGACATAAACTGTTAGTAGTTAGTAATCGAATGCGATTGAAATTGCTAGCAAGCTTATGTCATCAAAATTTAATGCCCGTTCAGCAATTATGAGAAACAGAAAAGGAAACGCATAAAAGAATATATGGAAAATGAATGTAATATGTTGGTTACGAAGGGTGTTACCATGAATAAGTTTCGCTTTCTAGTATTGTTACTGAAGTAAACCATGCGTGGTTTCACGATTGCGTAATAATTTACAGAGCAGCTACAATTAAGAAATTTTATAAGAACACTACGGCAATACCGTAGCTAAAAAAATGATTGCTGCATGTTCGTTTGCGCATTTATTTAGTAAAACTATTATACGAATGCGGGAACAGATCTTTGCATCTAATTTGTGAATGTGAAAGGCCACGCCTTTTAGGTAGAATCGCCATTACGAGTAATAATGGAACTGTAAATATAACGACGGTTTCCTGTGCATAATATACAACGTAATATCGTAAAAGGAACATGAACAAGACGCGCAAAAATGTAAAATAGTTATGAGTTAGTTACTAATAATAATAATAAATGGTAAAAAGGTAATGCCGAGTTCGCATATAAAAGAAAAATAACCGGAACCCACAATAGCTGCTGCTAACACAGCGGAGCGAGTGTAATGTTAGAATACCACGGTGCACGCTGTCGAATATTAAAAAGAAACACTCTTAGGTCGTTCGGACCGAAACGTCCAAAAACAATATTAGCTATGACAACAACAACAAAATGATAATGAAACACACCCAATTGCCAAAAAAATCAAAATCAAAATCAAAATCAAATCAATCTGACGGTGTACAGCAGCGGAGGAGAGACTACGCTAGAATCCCCGAGTGAAGACCGAAGGAAGTCATTAGCTAGAAATATGTTGGTGATAAAGAAATATTATTTCTGGTAAATAAATCCGAAATTATACGTGTGTGTGTGTGTGTGTGTGTGTGTGTGTGTGTGCGTGTGTGCGTGCGTGCGTGCGTGCGTGTGTGTGTGTGTGTGTGTGTGTGTGTGGTGTGTGTGTCGTGCGTGCGTGCGTGCGTGCGTGCGTGCGTGCGTGCGTGCGTGTGTGTGTGCGTGTGCGTGCGCGTGCGCGTGCGCGTGCGTGTGCTTGTGCGTGAGCGTGTGCTTGTGTGTGAACAGTAGAGAAGTTTGCTGGCAAATGATAATGGTTAGAAAACGGCTTTTCCCAAAAACACATTACAAATCTAACATGGCTGCAAACAAGGCGTGAAGTAGATAACGGTGAACAGGGACAATAATGCAATCGCATTAATTCGCCAGTGCGCAATGTAGGGTATAACGTCTGCGTGAATCTTGCTACTGCTGTACTTACTACCTCTATGTGATTGTTGCGGTTGTAATGCAGGTTGAGGACACGGAACAACTCCGAGTCTCTGGTCACGGCCGTAAGCTCCTCGATAGTCTTGACACCTTCGCTGATCGACTGCCGAGCATACTTCTCCATCTGAATGTAGAAGAACTCCCTGCAAGAGAAAGCAAACGTTTCAATGTACGACATGCTTACGTAGGCAACATGTTTGACTCGTCATGTTGGGTGATTTTATACGCCATTCATGCTAACTAGCAACACCATTTTTTGATCGTTTTTAACAGCCGCACGTACCCCGCGATTCGTACAGGAAAATTTCTATAAGATTTTATATAACACTAATTTTGGACATGATTAGTAACGTCGTAAGAATTCATGCGGCACAAGTATGTAACCATAGTATTGTGTCCGTTGTCTATTTCTGCAAGATTCTCAACCCCATTTCCCCGTATACCGATAAGATTGTCGTTTTTGACATCGTTCGCTTGTGAACAATTCGCATTCGTACATGTGCATTGTAGACGAAGATACATTTTTCTTTTGGGCAAACCAAACATGTCGGACGCCATGCGCGCTATCGTGATCATGTAACCCGTGAAAGGTCGATTAAAAGGCTGCTTGACTCTTCCGTTTATTCTATTTTCTGATGGCGTGCTCTGTGCCTTCAAGCTTGCTCTTTTTCTTTCGTAAAATTTCGCGTCGGCACACGAAATGCAAGCGGAGCTTTTAGTAGGAAGTTTTACAATTTTAGCTGGCATGACAACCTTTATAACAATCAGTTTGATCATGTCTGTCAGCTACTGAATGACACCCTAAATTTCTATGGGGGCAGAAAAAGCGTTTCCTACGATGCAAAGACACTAAATGCACGAGACGCATTGTGAAGCAGTGACAAGTGACGTGCATTGTCTCTTATCCAATTTTGTTGTTGACATTACTCATTTGCACGTAACATCACAAAGAACAAACCCGCATTTTAATGGAAGGGCACAAAACACAGGCACAACAAAGGTTCATGACATGCAACGTCTCTGTCCTGTGCTCATTTGTGTAGACGTTTGTTGGTATGACGGGGTAATGTGGCACTATATTTGCTCAAGGAATAAGGGAAATTCGTACACAAAAGGCTGGCTGCATAAAAACGGCTTGCATTAGACCTCGCAGAGACCCTGCCATCAATGATATTTACCACCTTTGTGGCACGGAGCAAAAAGATCAATCCGCCACTGCACGCTTGATACAAAACTCGGTGTATCGCTCGCCATGCCAAATGCTTGTCACCACCCATGTAAGGCAGCATTGTGGTCCGACAACACAGCAAGGCAGCCCAAAGTGCAAATTACCAAAAGGTGTTTGGCCAAAAGTGACAAAGGACTAATAGATTAATTGCTCCAGCCATTTGCCATTAAAAGCCCTTTATATATTACTTTCACATTTCGGTGGCAATACGCCTGCTATCTACCATTACGTTCAATTACTCCTCGGCGACACTGAGTATCTGCATTAACCGCAGCATTAAAGGCCATCAACGGGCGCAGTCGAGTGACATCAATGCCCAGGCTTCATCAAAGAACAAGGTGTACCAATAACAAGCACTTTACACAATAAGCCACTTGCCGCGGCGATGCGAGGCGACTATATATGCCACCGACCAGCAGCGGGAGGGAGCGGCCATGACAGCGGCCATCCTCGCGGACAGATCCCCGCCCCAGCTCCCCGTTCACACCGAGGCAGTAGGATTACTCACGTCGTCTAGCTTTGCATAACTGATCAGCGACGGAATTAAGGAATTGGTGCGCGACATTGCCTGCTAGGCAGCAGCGTGTCAGTGAACAATTCTAGCCGCGCAGACGAAGATCAACAGTGACCATGGAAACGCGACCAATTCAAGAACAAATAGCAATTCAATGAAGTACATTAAAGATGTCGTATCTAAGCACAAGCGACTAATAACTAACTGCAATTAATCAACGAACACGGTCGAGTGATTTAAAAGTACCAACGAAGAGCTGTTATATTGTGCACCATCATCCATCCACATAATGCTCGTACGGCACTAAGTCATCGGTAGAAGCTAGATTATGAATACAGAGGACATCCAAACAGGCCCGCATGTATGCTGTTCGTTGCATGCTTCTCGCTCGTTGTGCTCGCTAGTCGTTCACAACAGATGCTTTCATGTCGTGCACATAGACGCGCTTGGCAAAATGTTGCTTTGCGCCATGAGAAAGCAACACGTTTTTCAGCCACCGACATGCACCTTGTTAAAAATTCATGCCAGCGCTAAAAAGAGTCTGGCTTCCTTGGAATTGAGGGCGCATTCTAAATCCCCAACAGCACGCGCACGCATAGTATCTCTCGGTCCACAAGCTGAAGTCACCGCACAATAACAACGGTGCACGGCAATCGAAATACGAAATGGCGAAATTATAATAGGCAGGGAATTAAATATTCAGAAACTAATTTATTTCTGTATCGAGAATATCACGCCGTAAGAAATAAATGCGCGAGATGACACCTCGCGAGGATTTTAAATATTTTATAACCATTTGCAGGAAACTGCTGCAAATGCTGCTTTTATGCACACAAACAACGACAGACACCCACAATAGCGAAGTCAGCATTCTTTACAAAAGAACGCAGCAACATTAAGACCTACGTTTTGAATTTGATAACGCGGAAATGCAGGCATGTTTCGAGGCATAGTGATGGAAATCGCGTTCTTTGTAGAAAAGAAATCACGGCATTATGCAGAACGGCAGATGCCACCGGGACCAGATGCAAAATACAGGTAATGGATTTCATTCTCCTGAAAGCATTACACCAGAAAATGAATAGCAGTTACTCCTAAATGATGAGGGGCTAGAAGAATGTGCAAGTATTCGACGTTTTTTATTTCCTCTCACGACAAAATTCCTCCATTAGCTTTCGCTGCAGATATTATAACTGAAAACATTTTTTTATCTGAAACGGCATCGGATTATTCCATCAGCGATGGCCGCGTTTCGCACGTTAGCGACAGCTCTCTGTGAGATGATGGTCTCCACACATAACCACCCTACCCTAGACCACGCGTAGGTGTACGCGTGCGAGCACGTATACCGAACGGCTGGTAAGGGAATTCACCTGAGACCAGACAGTAATGATCAAAGGCTATCATAGACAAATTAAACATCGCCCGGTGTTGACACATGTCACCCTGTATAATAACGCAGCGCTACAAGCTGCGGACCAGTATTGTGTGCCTGCTCCGTTGCATTTCCTAATGAAGAAGATAATGCGCACATCATGTGATAGTCACCGCACACAACTCGCGCTAATGCTCATCCATAGACATTTATTACGCTGGCAGGCTGACCAATAGCTGAATTCCCCAGCGGGCAGGAAATGATGTTTGTAAGAATGCGCCTGTCCGTACCATATCACCTACACACGCTACCTGAGCGTGAAGCGCGGCAGGTATTGCGTGAGCATAGATAATGTCACCAGCTAGCATGTTTAATATTTCAGCGTGCGTAGTGACAACCGACAATGTCCACCTTAATTTAGCGGCAATTAGATGGAAGTAGTGGCCTTACTACTTCCTGGCAGCGATCACTTTGACAGGACCCAGTCCCGCGGGTGACAACCATATGACAACAGCCAACGTAAAGCTTCAAACAGGGCACACTTGGGAATCGGCTGACAGTTGTATCATTCATACACATAATGGACTGACAGCATAATCAATTGTGAGACACTCACTTTGTAAAGTGTTCAATGTCGTCGGCTGAGGGTGGGGTGCAGGAGGGTGTGTGGACGCGCGGTGTATGGGGCTGAGGGTGGGGTGCAGGAGGGTGTGTGCACGCGCGGTGTACGGGGTACATCTGACATCCACTATTGATCCGTATAGCCGTCAAACAAGATTCTAGGCACTTCTAATATCTATCCTCGCGTATATGCGCACGGAATTACATTTGCCACTTCGTGCAATAATATCAACGGTAACTGTAATGTAGAGGGAAAATATTCACAAATAAAGACGATAGTAGGCCTACAGCGTACTTGTAAAAAACATTGAAGACTGGATATGGATTTTTGATGCCTGTGTCTGATAGCTTGAGACACGTAAGCAAATAATAACGAATTAGTATTTCAACAGAAATAATTATAATGTGTTTTAATGTGAACTCCTGATTATATTGCAGTTTTTGGTCACACCACCTGAACAAATGCACGTGCGATTGCACACTGGCATTATTAGTTCCTGACGATTGTATATAAACCCTGTTATGTCAGCACCCGTGAAATATAATGAATGTCCGTTTTTAGGTCATTAATATCAATATTGCCGCAGTGCCTCACCGAGCTATCTTCAATCGTTATAGCTGTCAAGCTAATTAAGAAATCACAGGAGAGATGATAATGCACCTACACAATTAAAAAAAATGCATAATTAAAACTACAGCAACACACACGCGCGCGCACGCACGCACGCACGCACGCACGCACGCACGCACGCACACACACACACATACATGTATATGTATATGTATATGTATATGTATATGTATATATATATATATATATATATATATATGGGTTAACTCCACACTGACCATATTAGGTAATGTGAACATAACATTAGCTGATTAGGTATAAAGCAAAAAACAAAATGATATTATCTATACATAGCGAGAGAACCAAGGTACGAAGAAACACTACCGAGGCAGGTTGCACTATGGCGTCGCCACGTAACAAACGATGATCCATCGACAAAAATGACCTGATGCTAACTAACTTCGCATCGCCGACGCTAGCGCTGCACGGGCATATAATTAGCAATGCGCTACATTCGTGCCTGACGAGATACGTCATGCATTTAAGACAAATTAATACATTATTAAGTACGGTTCTAAGTGATTATACCTAAAATAAATTGCCCTGGGGTGATAAATTTAATATTTCATAGAACGAGCACAATTAGCGTTACCAGCCGAGCATCCCCAGAAGACTAACCGATTCAATGTTTCATTTTTCTCGGCACCAACCGACCAGGTGCGGGCGCACCGCTTGGCCAGACCTTCAATTGCCTACTATGAATAGTGAGTGACTCAGAGATGTGGGCTGCTGCTAGGTAGGTAGGTAGGTACCCTTATGGCTTAGGAAACAAAACAGAGAGTTATTATTAACAGGAGTGTAATCTATTCAGCAAAGATAAGAGCCGGCGATGGCATTATGATTCAAGCAGGTGCACTTGGTCTGCTACTGCTGCTGCTGCTACTGCTATTATCCTAAACGTCGTTGATCGCCATGCAGCGCATCGCGTTGCAACGCTCGTCTCGCGATTGTGTGCTCTGCACATCTTCCCTCCCCCTCCCCCCTCCGCGCCAACACCCCTCCTCCTCCAGCGCACACCTCCCTGCCACCGGCGGCTCAATAATTCAGCACCCTCCATGTCAGATCCATCATAGTTTTATGACGTTCTACGTAGGCTTGCGTCGCTTGTCGGCGATAGGGCTGGCGAAATAAAAAGCATGGCGTGACAGAGATGTCATTACGGTCCCACGATGCACCCTCAACAATTGATCAGCAATAAAACCTCGTTTAAATCGTTAAGTGCAATATTTTATCCGGCAGCCGAACATCAGACTCTGCTGCTGGGTCCTGCGGGACGCTGGCTCTCCACGCTTGGTGACCGCCGAGTTCTTGCGCGCCATAAATGAATAATAATTCCAGCCCAAAAATACACGAGTTAATTCATAAACTGACTCAGCCTCGGCCATTACCTTAATTGGTAATCTTTTAACATTTGCCTGCTTTCGGATTCGTGCCAGCGAATGCGGGCCTCTCTCAAAGATCGAGCCTGCGTTTTGTCGCCATTTGGGAATTAGATGTATTGCTTTGCGCTAAAAACTACCAAGGACTAGTTTGTATTCCATTTGCACGGCTTCATTCTTGATGCCTTCACAATGGGGAGACGCTTTTGCGCGCGCATATCTCGCAAGCTAGTATCGCTTGATCCAGCCAGCATACGTGCATGCCGTCCTCATTCAAGATTTCATCCAGATTAGTCGAATAGAAAAGTCAAACGCGAACGTTTAGAAAGTGGCGGCATTACCTGACCTAAATGATTAAATGAGCCCATTCTAAATGAGAAAACTGCAGACCTAATCTACGATTCAGCTCATTTTATTTTTCTACTTTTCGTGATCCAATACTTCAAAGCGCTATGCGATCGCTCCGGCATGTTATGAACAGAACCGTGCTATTTTGATCATTACGCGGTTTCACTTACAACACTTCTTCCTCTTTACTCTACAACAGCGAACCTGAATATTTGGCTTCTTTGCTCTACGATAAAGCGTTTCCCTTTGTCAGAACAGGAAACTAGGTACGAAATACTGACCAGAATATGTTTTGCGTACAGCTTATGCGTAACGCTCAGGTAGGAAATAAAACAGCGAGCAATATTTCACAATGGGGGGAGGAGAGAGAGCAGTAGCGTCGTTGTAGCTCATATAGAGCGACATGTAAGGTAACTGCCGTAGTATACAATGTACACACAGTAGGCAGCACTATTACCGCAAGAAGTCAGAGCAATTGCGACAAAGTGCAGTCATTTAAACGCCTAACATCAGATACCCAATAAGTGGCATTCCTTTCACCTTGGATGTCACGGAAAATTGCCCGCCATTCACACCATCTTCCATCAGAAATGCAATAAAGGCGTCGGCAAGTAGCGGTCCTTGCGCCTCGGCGTGTGTACGCGCAAATCGGCGTAATGTGTCTGCCAAACGTCGGCAATAAGTAGCAGATCGCAACTTGGGATGTCACGGAAAATTGTCTGTAATGCGCCGTCTCTCAACCGACCCGGCGTTAACGGCAGAAGCAGACGATATCTAACGTGTGTATGTGTGTGGACGCGGGAAGCGCGGTGCGCGGGCTGTGCACTGCCGTTGCACTGCACGTGTACGACGAGCAACACCTGACAATGAACTATTTCGTGTCACCGCGTGTCGAAAAACTGTCCATCGTCTCTCTCTCTCTCTCTCTCTCTCTCTCTCTCTCTCTCTCTCTCTCTCTCTCTCTCTCCCTGTCTATCTCTCTCGCTCTCTCTCTC
>NW_014577353.1:185611-187038 GCF_000485595.1 Priapulus caudatus
CTCTCTCTCTCCCTCTCTCTCTCTCTCTCTCTCTCTCTCTCTCTCTCTCTCTCTCTCTCTCTCTCTCGTCTCTCGTCCTCTCTCTCTCTCTCTCTCTCTCTCTCTCTCTCTCTCTCTCTCTCTCTCTCTCTCTCTCTCTCTCTCTCCCTCTCTATCTCTCTCTCTCTCTCTCTCTCTGTTGATATCGGCGCTCTTTCACCATCCTGATGATGCGCCCATCGCCCGCGCGAGTGAGCAGCGCAACAAAAGCTAGGAATGCATCGTGGCCACTTAATACGGCCGCCGTGTCATTGTCATCGTCTGTCGGTGACACAAGCCAAAGCAATTATCGATGGAAGCCGCGCTGCTCCCCGGTGGGGGCGATCAAAGAACGCGGCGCCGCTGTCGCGGTTTGACATCGATAACAACCACACCTCAATATGGCGTCGGCAAACACTCGCAGGTGAAGACCACAGCGCGCGCTCCACAATGTCCTTGCTTGGGGACACCGGATCCATGCTCGTAATTTCACGCGTATTTGTGCAGGTCGGGGTGTTGGCACGTCTATAAGACAAGTGTAAGTTGATCCGATCGATGGCTGACGCTGTTTTAAGCGGCTTGATTCTGTCCCAATAAACACGAATCAATGGCGTCTCCGATGAGCACACTCGGCAGGTCATGCCACGAGCCTACGATTGCCACGGCAGCTATAGCGAACGTCACTACGAAATACGGTAGCTACATACACCATGAGACACACGCATCATCCTTGATATGATTCTGATAGCGTACACACGTATGCTAAACACATAGATGAAAGATTTATATATACTAGCTGGAACCCGCGCTAAGCGCGGGCTTAGTGACTGTGATGCATGTGGTACAGACTGTCCAATACCAAGAGAGATATAAGAGAAGAGATTGACCTTGACATTGACATTTAACTTCATTATTAAATTCTTATTTCTACTTACGTTATTGGGCTTACAAAAATGTCTGTGCATGCAGCACAACGTTGACAGACGGCGAAATATTACAGCACAACGTTCTCGGACGGCGAAATATTAGCAAGGCAAAGATATAGCGCCCCCTATTTTCAGGCAAATCTTTACCATTTTTTTTGTCTTTTTTAAGCCATTTTTACCGTTTTCGACCGAGTAAAGTTTAGAACCCGTCCCGTGTATTCATCGATCTCTTCTGTGAATTTGGCGCTATTTCGATCAAAACTGACGGAGCCTTTCATTAACATACATACATACATACAACATTCGCCAAATTATAGTAAGATTTGAATTCCTACTAGTTGCATGGTGCGACATTGGTACGTCATATCTCAGACTATAGACGAACTCGATATAAATATTATAAAATCGAATAGTCTATCTATCTAACTATCCATCCATCCATCCATCCATCCATCCATCCATCCATCCATCCATCCATCCATC
>NW_014577353.1:187485-195175 GCF_000485595.1 Priapulus caudatus
CGTGCGTGCGTGCGTGCGTGCGTGCGTGCGTGCGCGTGTGCGTGTGCGTGTATGCGTTCGTATTTATATTCAGTCATATGCATACACGTTATGTGTACGAATGCATACTGACGCGTGGCCATACGTATTCAGCTACTACACTTACAATACGTATACAAACATAGTACACGTACGCATATGCACACGTGCCTACGTACCCATACAAGCGCACGCGCACATACATAGACGCGTACGTGTGCGGGTACACGCACACGCAGTCGCACTCGTAGACATATGCGCGTACGCATATAACGGGAAAATCGTGCAGAACGATTACATGAAACGAAGCTCGCGCGAGCCCAAGCTATCAGCAAGCAGGTATACTCATCAATGCTAGCAAAATGATTGCATGTGCACAGCCAGGAAGGACGGAAGGAAGGAAAACTGACCAGCCACGGCGCCAATAATGCTGGTCGGCGACTACAGCGCTGTAGCCCCAAGGCCGGCCCGTAAATGCACACTAATTGCCTAATAGATCTTAAACACACGATACATATGCCCAGCTCAGTTGTTAAACAGCTGCGATATTGAGAAAGTCAATTATTACACGCATAAAGCGCAATGTAGTGAGGCAGCAAATCAATGGGCTGGGTGGCTGCGCCATGCGGCAGCCACCTCAGTTCTGGGCAGCCAAGCAACCTAACATCGTAAAGCTGCAACGACAGACGTTGGCCGACCGTTGCTGTAATTCCACCGGGAGCAAACGTTAGAGAGCTCTCCCACCTGGATGTGCTTAATAGCCAGGTCGCGATTCAGCACTAGTTTCAGCTAGATATGCTGCATTTGGGAATTAAAGGAAAATGAGAACAACGAGGAAGGAGTCCGGTGAAGCAATGGCGGGTGGGTGCAGGCTATCGGTATAGTGAAATCAGGAGTGAATAATAATTCTATTATTATTCACTCCTGGTGAAATCATGGACGAGGCGATGACATGAAACAGACATGAACACCAGTCTTCTTCTTCTCGGGTCACCACACTACACTCGACCTAGCCACTGCAGCACACAGGACCTGGCACGGTGGTTGAATGCCTCAAGAACACCAGTTAAAACATCCAATTATTTCGAAATGTGAATCCTGGAAACAGTAAACTAGGAGGAATAAGAAATTGACACATCGTATAACCGCTTCCTAATTCTCGGTAACACTGCGTTTCCACACACTACAGGACATGGCAGCAACAGTTGACAGGGTGCCCATGCTTCATCACACTGCGACTTTATACATGTATAACTGTCTCGACGAGTAAATAGGTTTCTATTAGCCTGAAAGCTATAATCTGGTTATTGTTCAAGACAGCTTGATGGTTAGCGTACGATGAAAATCGCACTAGCATTACAATGCTCACCAATCCCTCGCACGATTTACATTTAGTTATCCATAACTACTTCTTAAACACACGCTAATGCTATCGTAATGTGACTCAAAGCAGCTTACACGCAATACTAAAGTAATTGCCCGGGTTGCAACACAGCAGAACTGAGGCAAATGCCATATAATCTGACTGCGATAAATTAATTTCCCAACTTGCCCGCGAACAGCCATTTCAACAGTAAAAACATCTGCCAAGCGAATAGACTCTGTATGGAATAGACTACTGCCATGGCTATATAGAGATGAAGAAATCAAGATTATATTTAACACTCGACATAAATGTCGTTGTAAGCTCCCATAACAGTTTCGCAGGAAATTTGCTGTTAAATCGCTAAATAATAATGGAAAATTGAGTTTCGATCACGACATACTCTCGTACATGACAGTGACACGTGCCGCATTCTAGTTCTCCATGACAATTAGTAAAGCTGGCGTCTTACGCTTTTTTACACATCCGCCTCCTCATTACTTTCTAAGGGTTTCGCTAATTAATTGCCCATCACTTTTTAAAGCTTGCGTATGAAACTCAGTGTCATCCTCCTTTAATGTTCACCGAAAAACAACAACTAAGAATTATTGATACGGACGGCGTTTTATGCGCTGACGGGAAACACTATAAAAACTAAAATCTACTCTGATTTAGTCTTTCAGCAGTTATGTCAGTTCTCGATATTGCTGAAGTCATAAATTCTGCATCGCGCGCACACTCCCAACGCTTCACGCATCCTTTTGAAACAAGATATGTGATTCGGCGCTTCCAAATGAAATGCAAATAATAACCAAGAACGGATAGCGTATGAATAATAAATATCAAAATTGCAGCATAATGCGGGCGAAAAGCAATGAATAACAATTAAAAGCAAGAAGTTTGCAGAGCATGAAATCAGCACTGGGCTTAATGCACCCGTAAAACGCAGCCAGGGACGTCGGTCGCAAGGAAGGTGTGCCAGCGAAATATTAACTACCTCGTGCGCTGTGAGTCTTTGATGTATCGGCCGCGCAGGTATAAGCACTTAAGAGTAACTGCTTTTAAAATGTCAGCGGCAAAATACATTAGAGAATCAGCGAAGGTGAAATAATGAAAACTGCTGCGGCTTAATATTTAATTATCACAATGTAAGATTAATTGAAAAACATCTGCATTCAGGCAGGGTTATTAGGAACAAAGCACGCTGTTTGCGCCGCGTCGCCTCTCACAAAAGGCGCCACGGAGAGCTGTCGAAAGGGGCTGAAAGAAGATCGCTACTTTCAAAGGCGAACATTTTACGGGCAGATTACCGAAGACAAGTGTAACGGGCGGACTCGCTGCGGCTCGACACAATGAATACATCTCCTCCTCCCCCCTCTCTCTTTCACACACACACTTTTACTCTCGGTCGCTCTCACCCTCCCTCCCCCTCTCCCTGCCCCCTCTTTTTCTTCCCTCTCCATTATCCCTTTCCTTCCCCCTCCCTCTCTCTTTCACACACACACTTTTACTCTCGGTCGCTCTCACCTCCCTCCCCTCTCCCTGCCTCTTTTTCTTCCCTCTCCATTATCCCTTTCCTTCCCTCCTCTCTCTTTCCACACACACACACACGACACGCACGCACGCACGCACGCACACACACACACACACACAACACACACACAGACACACTGTACTCTCGGTCGCTCTCACCCTCCTCCCCTCTCCCTCTCCCCTCTTTTTCTTCCCTCTCCATTATCCTTTCCTTCCCGTCTCCCTTCTCTCTCCGCTACTGCTACTGCTCGATGGGTCCTCCTTGATGACGAAGCCCCCACGTGAGATGAAGCCATCCCCCGCCAATGACTGCTACTTACCTAAGTCAAACAGATAGAGATAGAGATAGGGAAAGAGATAGATAGATAGATAGAGAGAAAGAAGAAGAAGAAGAAGAGAAACAGAAAGATATATATATATATATATATATATAGATAATAGATAGATAGATAGATAGATAGATAGATAGATAGATAGATAGATAGATAGATAGATAGATAGATAGATAGATAGATAGAAGATAGATAGATAGATAGATAGATAGATAGGATAGATGAATAGATGGATAGATGGATAGATGGATAGAGAGAGAGAAAGAGAGAGAGAGAGAGAGAAAGAGAGAGAAAGAGAGGAGAAAGAGAGAGGGATAGACAGATGGAGAGGAAGAAAGAAAGTGTGAGAGAGAGAGAGAGAGAGAGAGAGAGAGAGAGAGAGAGAGAGAGAGAGAGAGAGGTAGAGATATATATAAATAAATAAATAAATAAATATATAAAAGAGAAGGGAGGAGAGGTGAGGCCCGATTGTGTCTTGCGAGGGATTCTGGGCGATTCGCGGACAAATCGCTGTCACATCTGGAGAAGCGGTAATTAAATTTGTCCGCAACAAATCTCGTTCTGCCCTCACAAAACATTTATACATTTTAAATGAACCGCGCTGGCCTTTGAGCGAGTGCGAACGCACGCAGAGACGTTTTCATAACGCACGCACTCGACGTAAAACCTACAAGGCATTCTTTGCAAATGCGGCCGTCTGCCCGGCAAAATATTATGCGTGCCTACAGCTTTGACTAATACTGCGCAATAATTCATTATGCGCAGGTGGAAGCGTAATCCGCAATATCCAGTCCCTGTCACATCTTACAAGACAGTAAGCCACTTCCTTCTCGACGAAGACACATAAATTACACGTTATTAAACGGCTCTTTCATGAATATTAATAAAATGCTATGACGCCGCATAATGGCGGCTTCTTTGTGCGATTAAGAGCAAGGATAAGTGCTGTTTCCTATAGTGCAGCAAACAGTGGGATTATCCGACGCCATCCTCAGGTGACTACGCACAAACAGCCGGCCACAATTCTGTAGGGACAGTAAGTTATGCCACAATAGCTCCTTAATTTATGTTAAAACTGTTTTGTTGCCGCGTTGCCTTATGATTAATAATGCAGGCAGCAGTTTAGGTACAGAAATTAATTCATAATTGCAATCAAGCGGCAAATATCTCAATGAATCCTTCGCTACATTAAGCGTACCTGCGTAGGCCATCGAAATTACAATGCGGCATGAAATGATTACCAGCAAAATTTCGAATGCAAAGTGCTCTTAGACGCCACGGTTTTTCGCCCGGGTAGCAATGAACGCCAGCGAGCCATTAAGGGCCGGTGGTACAGCTAATCGTGCGGCACACCACCGCACACTACATTCGAAATGAGAGCGGCACAAGATGTCGCCCGCCGAATAAACATATATTTTCTCGACTTTTCGTGGTTTACGAGGAAGTCGGGTTGATTTTTTAGATATTTTATAATAACGGTGTGTGTGTGGGGGTGGGTGGGGGGGGCTTCGCATCAAGGGTCTTCATGCCCATCATATTTCCATTCTCTGATGCAACGTATGACGTGGACAGATCGACGCCGTGGTGTAGAGTACGTGTCAAGACGTTTGCCCGCTTGACACTGGAGCCTGGCTTATAGAGACACCCATTGACGCGAACTTATTAGGTTGCGCGTGTATGAATACGCTAAATCCATTAGGAAATACAGTGGAATGGCGCGGGGCAGTGGTCGTTCACAGGGCAACATCGGCGGGACATCTACGACGCTGGGCCTGGAAGCCAGTGAGCACTCATCCTTCTCATTCTTCCTCCCCCAACACCACTACCGAACCGGAACCGCCCGAGACTGCGTGCTCATGTTTGCTCTGGCCGTGAAACACAATATCTTAACTGCTTCGAGAACCCTTAAGCTGATGATCTGCAGCAACCTTAAGTTGTTAATTGCTCGTAACGCAAGCCGGCTTTTTTCGCGTCTTGCTGTTGACACAAAGTTAACATTTCAGCTGATGAAATTCAAATCAAGAGCGCTTACGGCACGATGTGTCATCGGCCACATAAGAATCGCTCCCGCTGCCACTATTTTGTTGACGGGTGACAGATGCGGGCATGTCAAATGTCATAACGGCCCGGATAGGCTCACCCCTTATTTATCCCGAGGCGATGTCAGCAAGCAGTACAATGCTAGCCACATTTTGCAACGCAGTGCATTCAGAGCAGATTGCACGCACACGCGCGCGCGCACACACACACACAACACACACACCACACACACACACACACACACACACAACACAACGCACGCACGCACGCACGCACACAACACACGCACACACGCACGCACGCACGCACGGCACGCCACACACAACACGCACGCACGCACGCACGCACGCACACACACACACACACACACACACACACACACATACACGCCGCACGTACGCACGCCCGCACGCACGTACTGAGACTTCGTTTTAAATGTTAAATCGCGCTCATATATAGATAGCATCATCGTCGTTTTCGATAAAATTGCAGTGACGCAAACCGTCTCTCCGGTAATGCAACTCTCGGACTGCACTTGCAGGGGAAGCAAGCAACCGCAATCGGTTCCCGTAACCCGCAGATTACACGTAAAGATGAAACCGACCTTTCGACACGATCTCGCTTGTTAACGAGTGTTACGCACACCCACAGTTGTCACACGCGACCGACTGCAGCGTCTGACACGCTGTGTGTGCTGCTGCGTACTGTCGCTAGCTCATGCCCCGTGGCATTATTTATACGGTCAGCAGCGACGACGTACGCTAAGGCCCGCATCTAGTCTGACTCCGTAAGTCGTTGAGAATCAACCCACGCTGTTAATCAGGCTCAGTTCAACCACCGCTCAAGTCGCAGTGTCTTTCGCAGTCTGTCTAACCGCATCACCCGCCCCGCACGTTTCTTGCCACCCGATCGACAACCATCTGCTGTAGTAGCGTGGACGTCGGGACGTGGCCCACATTCTCCCACCAGCCTCGACCGCGCGTGCACCCGTGCCCAGAGCATAAACCTTTAATCGCGCAAAACAATGACCGTAATAAAGCAATAAGGGATGAAGGTCTTGCCGGGAACCTATGCGTACGCCTGCATCGGCACGCGACCCCCTGAGGGAAATCAGCTACAATCTTGACACACGCGGGCATGGGGCGGGCGCGCGTACCCGTATCAGGGCGAAGCTCCGCACATATTCATCTATCAACGAAATTTTTCATGCGCTAATTTAAATGACAAGCAAAGAAATTGCGTAAATGATTGTGGCAGCCGAAGAAAGGGTGTATAATACGAGCAATGTAAACTTTACTCGGCATCATCAGAAATGCTTAAGATATGATGACTGATTCATACGCAAAAGCGGCGCGGCAGAGGAGATAAGAATAAATGGCCGCTGCTTAGCGCGGAAAGGAGCAATTACTGCAAACTTGTGTCGCACAGCAACGATAGTTAATGTGATAGGAGAGAGCTGCGAGCTACGTTACACCAAGGAATCAGCAAACATTACACTGCTGCCACACAGCGTACACTATAGGAATCAGCAACATAGTACACTGCCACCACACTAACGGTAACACCAAGTGAATCAGCCAAACATTACACTGCCACCACCACTGCGTTACACCAAAGAATCAGCAAAACATTACATTCTGCCTAACCACACCTGACGTTACACCAAGCGAATCAGCAAACATTACAGCTGCCACCACACTTACGTTACCACAGGAATCAGCCAACATTACACTGCAACTACACTGCGTTTCACCAAAGAATCAGAACATTACACTGCTACCACACCTGCGTTACAAGCAAGGAATCAAGCAACAGTTACAGCTGCAACTACACTGCTTTACAGCCAAAGAATCAGCAAACATTATACACTGCTAGCCTCACTGCGTTACACCAAGGAATCAGCAAACATTACACTGCACCGACACTGCGTTACAATACCAAGGAATTCAGCCAAACATTACATCTCCACCACACTAGTTAACCAAACAGAATTCAACCAAATTTACACTGCACTACACTGCGTTACACCAAAGAATCAAGCAACATTACACTGCTACGCACACTGCGTTCACACAAGGAATCAGCAAACATTACACTGCCACCACACTGCGTTACACCAGGGAATCAGCAAGCATTTACACTGACTACCTAGACGTACGTTACACGCAAGGAATCAGCAAACATTACACGTACACACTACGTTACATCACGGAATCAGCAAACATTGACTGCTACTACACTGTGTTACACCAGAGAATCAGCAAAGCATTACATTGCCTTACCCGCCTGCGTTACACCAAGAAATCAGCAAAACATTTACACTTGCTACCAACTACGTTACACCCAAGGAATCAGTCAACATTACGACTGCTCACACTGCGTTACACCAAAGAAATCAGCAAAC
>NW_014577353.1:195200-198348 GCF_000485595.1 Priapulus caudatus
CACACACACACACACACACACACACACACACATACACGCACGCACGTACGCACGCCCGCACGCACGTACTGAGACTCGTTTTAAATGTTAAACGCGCTTCATATATAGATAGCATCATCGTCGTTTTCGATTAAATTGCAGTGAACGCAAAACCGTCTCTCCGGTAATGCAACTCTCGGACTGCACTTGCAGGGGAAGCAAGCAACCGCAATCGGTTCCCGTAACCCGCAGATACACGTAAAGATGAAACCGACCTTTCGAACGATCTCGCTTGTTAACGAGTGTTACGCACACCCACAGTTGTCACGCGACCGACTGCAGCGTCTGACACGCTGTGTGTGCGTGCGCTACTGTTCGCTAGCATCCATGCCCCGTGGCATTATTATACGGTCAGCAGCGACGACGTACGCTAAGGCCCGCATCTAGTCTGACTCCGTAAGTCGTTGAGAATCAACCCACGCTGTTAATCAGGCTCAGTTCAACCACCGCTCAGTCGCAGTGTCTTTCCGAGTCTGTCTAACCCGCATCACCCGCCCGCACGTTTCTTGCCACCCGAGTCGACAACCATCTGCTGTAGTAGCGTGGACGTCGGGACGTGGCCCACATTCTCCGCCACCAGCCCGCGCCGCGCGTGCACCCGTGCCCCAGAGCATAACACTTTAATCGCGCAAAACAATGACACGTAATAAAGCAATAAGGATGAAGAGTCTTGCCGGGAACCTATGCGTACGCCTGCATCGGCAACGCGACCCCCTGAGGGAAATCAGCACAACATCTGAACACACGCGCGCGTGGGGGGGCGCGCGTACCCGTATCAGGCGAGACTCCGCACATATTCATCTATCAACGAAATTTTCATGCCTAATTTAAATGACAAGCAAAAGAAATTGGTAAATGATTGTGGCAGCCGAAGAAAGGGTGTATAATCAGAGCAATGTAAACTTTACTCGGCATCATCAGAAATGCTTAAGATATGATGATGATTCATACGAAAAGCGGCCGGGAGAGAGATAAGAATAATGCCGCTGCTTAGCCGCGGAAAGGAGCAATTACTGCAAACTTGTGTCGCACAAGAGATATATATAAATAAATAAATAAATAAATATATAAAGAGAGAAGGGAGGAGAGGTGAGGCCCGCATTGTGTCTTGCGAGGGATTCTGGGCGATTTCGCGGACAAACTCGCTGTCACATCTGGAGAAGCGCGTAATTAAATTTGTCCGCAACAAATCTCGTTCTGCCCTCACAAAACATTTATACATTTTAAATGAACCGCGCTGCCTTTGAGCGAGTGCGAACGCACGCAGAGACGTTTTCATAACGCACGCACTCGACGTAAAACCTACAAGGCATTCTTTGCAAATGCGGCCGTCTGCCCGGCAATATTATGCGTGCCTACAGCTTTGACTAATACTGCGCAATAATTCATTATGCGCAGGTGGAAGCGTAATCCGCAATATCCAGTCCCCTGTCACATCTTACAAGACAGTAAGCCACTTCCTTCTCGACGAAGACACATAAATTACACGTTATTAAACGCTCTTTCATGAATATTAATAAAATGCTATGACGCCGCATAATGGCGGCTTCTTTGTGCGATTAAGAGCAAGGATAAGTGCTGTTTCCTATAGTGCAGCAAACAGTGGGATTATCCGACGCCATCCCTCAGGTGACTACGCACAAACAGCCGGCCACAATTCTGTAGGGACAGTAAGTTATGCACAATAGCTCCTTAATTTATGTTAAAACTGTTTTGTTGCCGGCTTGCTTATGATTAATAATGCAGGAGCAGTTTAGGTACAGAAATTAATTCATAATTGCAATCAAGCGGCAAATATCTCAATGAATCCTTCGCTACATTAAGCGTACCTGCCGTCAGGCCATCGAAATTACAATGCGGCATGAAATGATTACCAGCAAAATTTCGAATGCAAAGTGCTCTTAGACGCACGGTTTTTCGCCCGGGTAGGAATGAACGCAGCGAGCCCATTAAGGGCCGGTGGTACAGCTAATCGTGCGGCACACCACCGCACACTACATTCGAATGAGAGCGGCACAAGATGTCCGCCCGCCGAATAAACATATATTTCTCGACTTTTCGTGTTTACGGAGGAAGTCGGGTTGATTTTTTAAGATATTTTATAATAACGTGTGTGTGTGTGGGGGGGGGGGCTTCGCATCAAGGGTCTTCATGCCCATCATATTTCCATTCATCTCGATGCAACGTATGACGTGGACAGATCGACGCCCGTGGTGCTAGAGTACGTGTCAAGACGTTGCCCGCTTGACACTGGAGCCTGGCTTATAGAGACACCCATTGACGGAACTTATAAGGTTGCGCGTGTATGAATACGCTAAATCCATTAGGAAATACAGTGGAAATGGCGCGGGGCAGGTCGTGATTCACAGGGCAAACATCGGCGGGACATCTACCGACGCTGGGCCTGGAAGCAGCGAGCACTCATCCTTCTCATTCTCTCCTCCCCCCAACACCACTACCGAACCGAACCGCCGCCGAGACTGCGTGCTCATGTTTGCTCTGCCGTGAAACACAATATCTTAACTGCCTTCGAGACCCTTAAGCTGATGATCTGCAGCAACCTTAAGTTGTAATTGCTCGTAACGCAAGCCGGCTTTTTCGCGTCTTGCTGTTGACACAAAGTTAACATTTCAGCTGATGAAATTCAAATCAAGAGCTCTTACGCACGATGTGTCATCGGCACATTAAGAATCGCTCCCGCTGCCATGTTGTTGACGGGTGACAGATGCGGGCATGTCAAATGTCATAAGGCCCGGATAGGCTCACCCCTTATTTATCCCGAGGCGATGTCAGCCAAGCAGTACAATGCTAGCACATTTGCAACGCAGTGCATTCAGAGCAGATTGCACGTGCGTGCGTGCGTGCGTGCGTGCGTGCGTGCGTGCGTGCGTGCGTGCGTGCGTGCGCACACACACACACACACACACACACGTACGCACGCACACACACACGCACGCACACACACGCACGCACGCACGCACGCACGCACACACAACGCACACGCACACGCACACACACACGCACACACGCACGCACGCACACACAAACGCACACGCACACGCACACGCACACGCGCACACGCACACGCACACGCACACACGACACACAC
>NW_014577353.1:200488-218647 GCF_000485595.1 Priapulus caudatus
ACGTTACATCAAGGAATCAGCCAACATTACACTGCTACCACACTACGTTACATCAAGGAATCAGCCAACATTACACTGCTACCACACTACGTTACACCAAGGAATCAGCAAACATTACACTGCCACCACACTGCGCTACATCAAGGAATCAGCCAACATTACACTGCTACTACACTGCGTTACACCAAGGAATCAGCAAACATTACACTGCCACCACACTGCGTTACACCAAGGAATCAGCAAACATTACACTGCTACCACACTACGTTACACCAAGGAATCAGCAAACATTACACTGCAACTACACTGCGTTTCACCAAGGAATCAGCCAACATTACACTGTACCACACTGCGTTACACCAAGGAATCAGCCAACATTACACTGCCACCACACTGCGTTACACCAAGGAATCAGCAAACATTACACTGCCACCACACTGCGTTACACCAGGAATCAGCAAGCATTACACTGCTACCACACTGCGTTACACCAAGAAATCAGCAAACATTACACTGCTACCACACTACGTTACACCAAGGAATCAGCAAGCATTACACTGCTACCACACTGCGTTACACCAAGGAATCAGCAAACATTACACTGCTACTATACTGCGTTACACCAAGGAATCAGCCAACATTACACTGCTACCACACTGCGTTACATCAAGGAATCAGCAAGCATTACACTGCCACCACACTGCGTTACACCAAGGAATTAGCAAACATTACACTGCTGCCACACTGCGTTACACCAAGGAAATAGCCCCTCATAACAATGCCACATAAAATAGTCTGCACACGGACACTGGTCATAATTCGATCCAGCTAAGCTATGCTTCACTAAGCTTTGATAACAATGCTACCTGCACAAGGGCATCAGTCTTATAACAATACCAGCTGACCTCCGCCGGGCATCATATATCATATATCATATATCATATATCATATATCATATATCATATATCATATATCATATATCATATATAAGGAATTAGCTCTCATATATGTAACCATGCCCACACCATTATGCTGCACAAGGGTATCCGCATTTATAAACATTCTAGATAAACTACGCTGCAGCAAGGAATCAGCTAACCGCACACTACAACATAAATTACGCTGCACCAACGTAGAAACTTTTGCGACAATGCTGAAAAACATTCTCGTAAGTGCGCGCACCCACTCCACGAGATGGAGCCTGCTTTTCAATCAGACGTAACCCGGACAAAGCAACGACGCGATGGACTCAGTCGTTTATTGTATTCTCTCTCCCTCCCTCCCTCCCTCCTCCCTCCTCCCTCCCCCCTCTCTCTCTCTCTAAATCTAATTATTCCTCTGAAAGTGCTCAGGCAGAAAAGGCTGGAAAACGTCACTAAATCCAGGAAATCATACCGAGTTTAGGAAATGAAGAGTCATCGTCCAAGTAGATGAGATTTTTACATTTTTACTGACACTTAGACGATTAGAGTTGAAGGTGGCAACATCTGGAGGAGAAATGTGTGTGGAAATTCACTAATTATGTCCTAATGGCTGAAATAAATATATTGAACTAACTGCGGTATGCACAGTATAATATTGCAATGACTATGAACTTGTAGATAGCGGCAAAGGACATGTAAGTTTAGAAATTTCACTCTTTGCACACACGCACGCGCACGCCCACACTCGCACGCACGGACACACTCGCACGTGCTATATAGCCTAACAGTTCTAAATGTACCACATGCGCGCCTGCGCCACAGCAATCAAATGCCAAAGGATTCAGAAAGCTGCATTATACAACGATGTATGGTTACCAGGTAACGATGCAGCAATATACCACAGACAAAGTTGGAGCCCTCGTCAATGCTCACTAATGTCATTAGCTCGGCATCCATCAGCTAGCCAGGTCCCTTTATGGCGTAAAAATACATTTCTGTCATCCCCCATTAAGGCTACTAGGATAATATCGGCTGTTAACGATATTAGGTACTGTCATCATGGAATCACTGGTCCATAGCAAGAGTTACATGACTTAATTATTCGGCGGCACGGAGAAGTGTTATTCGCATAATTGGCAAAGCAATAACAGAAAACCTATTTCTAATTTGCCTTGGGAATTTACGAGCCCACCACCAATATCTGCGCCTGTCACCGCCAATAGATAAAGCACTTTAAATTTAGCCGTTAATTTTTCCGGTCCCGCTGCCTGGTTCTGTTGAGTTCTATACCCGGCGGCATATTTTATGATTACAGGTATATCAGAGAGAGAGAGAGATAGATAGAGAGAGAGAGAGAGAGAGATAGATAGAGAGAGAGAGAGAAGAGAGAGAGAGAGAGAGAAGAGAGAGAGAGAGAGAGAGAGAGAGAGAGGAGGAGGAGGAGGAGAGAGAGAGAGGAGATGAGAGAGAGAGAGAGAGAGAGAGAGAGAGAGAGAGAGAGAGAGAGAGAGCGAGGCTTCTCTCCGACATAAGCCAGATACACGCGCACACGGATTGCTCTCAATTTCTAACGCCGAATGCAGGCAGCGTTCTTGCCTGTGCGCGAGGCACCTGAACGGATAGGGAATCACAAGCACTTTGGAAGCAATCAACTTACAAGGACTCAGTCGCGTCAGTGCATTTTTGTCGTAATCAGCGAAGATGGGGTTGAAAGGGGGATTACTCGCGTTCCGACATTGCGATTATAACTCGAGAAAATTACTGTCTAATAACACGTCTTTTGATCTGGGAATTTGGCGATATTTTCTAATTAACATCAATGCGTGATTACTGCGCGGGTCATGACAGCTTGAGGGATTTGGCTGATGAAAATGCAAACATCGAAATCTTTCCAACGTCGCGAACATCACAAGATTAAGGCACGTCCGAGAGTGAATCCTCGAGATATTGCTGCAATTACACAGCCTGCCAGTTAGTACCAGAAACAGGCAGAATTAGGCCAATAGCGCTTGACAACCACGATTCCACAAGATGGCCAGGCTTAATCTAGAATCTGTTCTCTTTCAAAAGGAAATGCATTTATTGTTCTCGCTATCAGACCGTTGTTTAATAGATACTTGGCGCTCTAGCGTGCGAAAACGCTACATGTGAGTTGGTAAAACAGGATTTTAGCGGCTTTACTTCTGCCAGGAAGTTTGACTTTAGGATTGAAGGATCATAGGTCGACAACCTATTCTACCCCGTTGAAGTAGCGATTGTCGAAATCACGAAAATTTGCGAGATACTTTTTTTCAGAAACTATATTTGTCAAGCCATTTGAGAACTAGTCTACACATCCGCTTCGAAACAATTCTTATTGGCTTAAGAAACGAGTTTCCTGTGTTTTTACCTCCTAACCAAGACATCGCAGGCAATCTTAACCTAGAAAAAGTGCGATTTAATTGCTGTTTTCTGGAGTGTAATTCCGGCTTTCTTCGGCGGCCATGTTCTTGTCTAGGACAACGTAGATTAGCGACGCTGTTATCACACGATGTGTGCTTAAATACGAACCACAGCTGTGGCACAATGTCCCCGCAGTCTCAAATAAATTTCTTGCAGCATTTAATCGCCGCTAATTTCACACTTTCGTCGCAATTATTTCTGCCGCCTCCGGCTTACCGGACAGGCATAAGGCACCTTTGTTCCGCTCGCCCCCACCTCGCCATCGGCAGTGTAAGATCTCAAGGCGCAACGAGCGGGTTGAAAGGCAAGTACTGAATTGCGCATTCGCTCTCTGATCACCTCAGCTGCGAACTCTTTCAACCTGTCTTCGTGCTGATCTTACACTCTCATCGCCCTAATGCAAGCCAGCGCAAAAACTGCCGGGACTAGACTAGGAAACTAATCACGGCAGGTTCGCATCAGATTAAAAGAGCCCCGTGAAAGGGTCTACGCTGCGTTCGCCTCTAGACTCACTCTCTCTCACCTCTGTGATATCGCAAATTAGAAGCAGTGGTCAGATTAAATCTGTATACCTGGTGTTACGAAGTGCTTCGTAAGCAGCAGCAGGGGCAGGGTTTACGTATGCGGCGCCGACGTGACGCGGACAAAGCCACAAAAGCACGTTATCTTCTTACATGACACGATCCCGAGCGTGCAAACATCAGCACCAACAGATTTAGCCACAATGACGTGCAGACTTAAGACTTCTATTTGAAGGCGCTGATGCAAAAATGATGCGCTTCTTGCAAGCCGTGCCGATGTTTCTGCATGCCGCCCGCCAGATATCAGCATTTGTTCGTAATCCCGATTCAGCCGATTCAGCCCGAATCCCGTAAAATCTCACGAGTCGCCTAGGCGTCTGTGTAAGCTGGGAGGAGAAACTCTTCGCAGGCGGGCTGCGAGCGTGCGTGCGTGCGTGCGCGTGCGTGCGTGAAGCCGCACGAACGCGCAGAGGAGACGATAAACGAAAGTAACATGTACCACTCCCATCGCCATCCTCGCGAGTGATGCGCTTTAAGCGCACGAATTGAAACAGCAAAAAACTAATTGCTTTCTTGATATCTAATTCTCTTCTCCACTTAGGCAGAAGCGGCGCGCGATGAGTTTGCAGCGAACTTAAGATACGGACGGTAATTGAACAAGAAGCGGCCACGCGCGGTCAGATGTCGGCTGGCATGATTAACACCTGAGGCACAATCGCGCGCGCGCGCCGCGGCTTTCGAAATAAGACTCGCTAAGCTTCTTGCCCATCGTGCGGGTAAGTAAGACCATCGGCCACCAGCAACACGGGGGCCGTACGCACGCGCTGCCGTCCTCATTCAGCCGAACAATCCGTGCATCGGGTGACGACGACGACGGAGACGACGACGACAGACAAGCCACGAGCAGTCAGGTAATGAAAGCTCATAATGGATGTTTGTAACAGCCCGCGGACGTAGCGAACGCGCGCCGAATGAAAACGCGCACGAGGCGTGGGGTAAGGTAATCTTCTCAGGTGCTCTCGATGATTCTTACGCTACATCGCAAGCTTCGGCGTCGCCTGCAGGGCACTGTCTTCTGTATATCAGTCACTGTGTGGGAAGAGATAGTAATCAGGCAGACTGTCATCAGGAAACATATCAGCCAGCCCAAGAGCTGCTTTGACACAACTCCCTGGAGTAGCACTCATTGCACATAATACCCGGTGTTACATTTGTAAGAGATTGCAACGTCTCGTGTAAAACGTTCTAATTAGTCAACTGAAACTGAGAACCTATGGTTTGCCAATAGGTCACTGATGGTTAAATAGTTTTATCTAGAGACTTTTACTAAACAAGATTAGTGTCATGAAAAACACATGGAACGCAAGTCTAGCAGATGGCTATCTTGATCCACACATCTCAATCTCAGTTACTTGCAAAAACACATTCGACTGTGATTACGAAAACATGTTCACGCAACAAGCATGTTTTATATCCATCCGAGACTGAACAAGCCCTAAGCATTCAAACCATTACTTTGTTAAGAACACGCGTATTCTCGGATATCGACCCTCGCGACATGTCTACTATTATCATATAATATTCGCGTTCTCGTGTAAAGTGACACGCACATACGTCAGCGCATCATATGTATCAGCATATGTAGACGACGTTGGCGACCGGTGCTACTCGTTATATATTATAGCAGGCCTGCAGCGGTGTCAGCCTGCTTACGTTCACTCATCTCCTGCCGTTCGGCCCCTCTTTCCGAGAAACGGGAAACGAATACGTATAGTTGTGTAATGTTGAATTAAAGTTCGATGTAGAAATGATGAGAAGGAATCCAAACTTGCGTTTTAAACCGAATAAACTTTAATATATGCTCGCACACAGTGTGTCCATCTTGCACAAAGAGACAAAGAAACGCGCACACGCGCGTAAGCGTGTTCCGAATATCTTCATCTCGTTTCCCGCTCCTGACCACAACCAGACTCCTCGACTCCTACATCTCTCCACTCCTACATCTTTCCACTCGATCTGCACCCCTATTTCACAATGACTCGAGAATCTGCCTAACCTAAAACACGCTTATCCAATTCCCTGTAACATCAACGCGGCCACACAAAATGCGCGACGATGTGTCTAGAACTAGATAGACTATTACTAAAACAACCCAGTCTTAGTCCTCAGTCCCTAGTCTAACTCCACTGACTACTCTATGTAAACATCTGTAAAACATATGTTACAGTTGGATGAAACCCTAACTCTGGTTATTACCTAGCGTTTGGTTTTAACCGTACTGCTGATGATCATGTTGCTGCTATCATGGACACGCGGGTGTGAGAGAGTGTGAGAGAGTGAGTGTGAGATGAAGAGCAGCAGCAGCAACATTCACACTCGTTAGTCGCTCTGAGGTGCCTCAGGCGCTGCTACCGTGCCTTTACGTGTGCATTTCTTGCCGTTCACAGTTTGTGCAGCTGACACTGGCGATTTCTTGCGACGCGTGCGAGGCACGTACGTACATTTCACGCGTGTCACTTAAATCAACACGCTTCAAATTCAGAGCAAAACTGCCAGTTAGTCAATAAGCACGCGTTGAATGCTGGCTCTCAATGTCATTTCTTGAACACGTAAAACCTTTTAAGTTTCGAGTATCCTTCTTTAGCATATAGCTGTCTGATACCTTTTCGACTGCAACAGCGGAAAAGTGCTACTTGAATGGAGAGCCATCAGACGACACTTACAATCCGAAACTCAAATAGTTACGACCATTTCTTAGCATTTTCACAAAACAGACACGCGTAATACAGCGTAATACATCGGATAACGATAGCGTATTTTTCAAATATTATCTTTAAGGTTTAATAGACGACAGTGAGCGATATTACAGTGACAAATGGCTTAAAGATGCCTTCTGGTTTAAATATTTAAGGAGTTTAATATGTGGATAATGTTGATATATTGTAGTTCCTTGCCATAAAAGCCGGTGGGAAAGAATGATGATAGTCTAGAACCCATTGCACCCAGCATTATCTAGATAAATTACAAGTGCTGCCATGATAGGTGATAAACCACGTAAACGTGCAAAAATCTTGATAGATAATTCGGCAAAACCTCTGAAAACTTGCACAGGGGACAAGTTAACGGAGTGCAGCGCTGTGACGCCGGCGGGTAAAACTTTAAGGAAATCTAATTAAGCGGACTGCATAACATCGCACAAAATCATGAAAAATCAAGATAACGTAGTTATGAAATATAATCGAGTCCTGAAATCGGTCTTGATTAAATTAGAAAAAGTATGAGAGATGAATCTCAGCAGAGATTTCACCTGTCACTTCGAGAGCTAAGTGCTCGCACATGTTCAGGTTGATTTTAACTGCGCAGCACGAAGAATTAGACAGATAACGTGATAAAAATATGCTGCTATATATGCGTGCACAATCAATCACACGCACGCATTCATCCTCCCAGCACCTTACAGGTCCCCGATGCGAGATATGTTGCTCTGCGCAGTCAATTATTCCCGCTACGATAACGCTTCGATAAAGGAAATTAAACCACTGTTTTTTTTTCTTAGAGATTCTTATTGTGAAAGGGTTAATGTGATCTAAAACCAACACAATTTCAATATTGTTTGGTAGCCTGAAACCGAAGCAACAAAGCTGACCGTAATTAGCTTTATAGATGTCTTCAGAAATCTTTGAAATTCAATTCAGCAGTAATTTGCATACACTAATGGCATTAATTGACTAATTTAGCATAATAAAAACTATTTCCCGCCCTAACCAGTTAAGTCAACATTTCACAGAAAACCTCAAATTAAATTTTCAGAAATTATCTTTTAAAGTGTGAGAAGAGATGTGTCGGTGGCAGTGACATTTAATTCTTAGCGACCACGGATCGTTCATTAATCTATTATCAAGTCTCCATTCAGACAATGTCCCCGAGTGAAGTCAACAAAGAATAGATTACTGCTGCCGTTGTGCCGGCTGAAGTAAATACACGGACTATTATGGCGGCGATAATAATATTATAATTTCGTATTTCCTATCAATTTCTTATCATATTAAATGAGGAAAGGCGAGAATTTCGTCATTTAGAGACGCGGAAAATTGAGGGAATTTACACATACCCTAGGCGGCGGAGCTGTTTCCTGCCTCAGTGCGAACGGACGCAGGGTATAAAAGGAGAAACAGGCATGGACAAGTAAGACACATCCTCTTCGAGACAAATTAAACTGATAAGCCAGAAGCGTACACTGTCTCAATTATGTGGGTAAGCTATAAACACTACCCAGATGACACTAGATAATAATTTTTTGCTACACTTAGTGGGGTTCACACAGGGGTTCACACAAATAGCAGGAACTGCCAGCAATGACATGTTTGAGTAGGGGTTATTTATAGCGTTCGCCATGCACCGTTCCTGCTGTCGGCCCCGGTCTCCTACTAACAGGAACAAGGGTTCATTGTGTACATAACAGTTGCAACTGCGTTACTTTCTCATACGCTGAGACACGTGACGAGATCCTGTTACACCTTGTTTGGTAGGTATAGGTATTTACCGGAGGCACAAATTCAAATTACAGCTGTGTTGGCCACTTTGTTGAAGGGTTTAGATAAAACGTTATCTATATAAAACACCGTAGCCTCCTATAATACGCAATTTTATTAGATGTAATTCTCAAATCCTATAAGTACGTGTACATTTGCCTAAAGCCGCACCCTGACGGCCCGCACCAGTTCTAACACAGTCCAGTCATAAACACAGCCGGAACCAACTACGCCCAATTTAAGTCCAACCTAAATTACGCCAGGCTGTGCGGACATGTGTCACGAGCAAGTTCCATTACTTTGCTATATTAGCCGTGTCGGCTGCTCAGCGTTATAGCTAGGAATACAGAACCACCTAACGCGGTTAAAAATTCTCAAATAAAGCAAATCCTCGCCCCAAGGTACAACGCGGTAACAGCGCCCCCTAGCGGGAGTAGGACACTAGCTATCTCAGCGGGGCGTGACAGGGCCTCTACCACAAAGCTCACTCACCACAAAGTAAATTTATGATATGCCCGCATGACCAGAGAACAGTATGCACTACTTATTCTGACAAAGGATAATTTTCTCAGGCTGTTTAGGACTCGTCGTTCTCGCACCGCCACAGGAAAACCGAGGTGATAATCTTGCACGCAGTGGCCTACATTATCTTTTCATTACACAGCAATTATAACCTAACCATTACGAAGTGTGATAAAAAAAACCGCTAAGAACATCCGCTGCTGATAAAGCTCGAAACTGTCACTTGCCGCCGACGCTCCGACAACAGAAAGCGTTAACCGATTCCCAAGGACGAAATCTACGCGAGTCTCGGGAGACGAAAAGACAATTTACCGGCGCCGGAAATATCTAAGAACCGCACATTAATTGAAATGCACGATAGCTATGCCAATTCATTTCATCTTACACATCAAAAACGCATTTCCGCGCGCATTACCTTGCATTACAGCAACTTAAGAGCGTACGGGGGAAGATAACACCGACCGATCATAACGCGTCACGCGCATGTGCGAATTGTTTTACGAAAAAAAATCCGTTAGAACGTTAGGCGGTCGCTGTTGCTCACCAAGACAGAAATAGCCTCTATGAAATGTCAACAGCGCTATAAGATCTAGATAGTCGCCAAGGCGACGCTGCACGCTATGTTTGTCCACGTTAGCCATCATTGTTTGCTGCCTTAGTCATTCACACCTGCGCAGGCCCAAGACAGGTCGGTTTATTCGAAGCGGCAAATATTCTTACGGCAAAGCAAACAAGCAAAGTAAACCGCGGAGCTGAAACCAGTCAAGTTTTTTCCGGAGCCGTTCGTCAGGTTTGAATGTTTGTGCACGGCCCTGTACACACCGCTGGGTTACACATATTGCTAATAAACTAAATTGATGTATTTAGCCAGTAGTAGGCCTACACGCCCGCACACACGCACACTCACCCACCCTCCCACCAACACACATACACGCATGCACACACGCACGGACGCGAGCTTTCTCGCGCAATGGCACACTCGCTCGCTCACCGATTCATACATTCACTCACTCACTCGTTCGCTCTGGCACCTGCTCCCCCCTCTTGCTCGCTTTATGCACACGCGCGCGCCCATGCACCCACGCACCTTTGCACGCACGTATGCACGCACACACGCACGCACGCACGCACGCACGCACGCACGCAGACAAACACACACACACAAACACTCTTCTACTCCTAGCAAGCTCTTTACGATACAGCAGGCTTTACACAATTTAACAAGCTCTTTACGATATTACAAACAACACGCACTTAATGTATTTCTGTCAGTTTAAAAGGAAAATCGTTACGTATCCTGAATTTTTTTATCGCGAACCCCAGAAAAAATCCTCAATCCCAATTACAACAATAGTGCCACTGATCTGCAAAATTTCAAAAATGCTTTCAATTAATTACAATATAGCAAGAATGCACTAATTAGGGGGACAACAAGGGGTGCTCAAGAAGATGTAGACATGTTTAATTGACACTATTGTTTTCTGTAGCACATCTTATCTACACGAAACATGCAGCTTTGGCCTTTGTTGCTTTGTCTTTGACAATCAGGAGGAACAGGGACAGCTCCTATTGTTTCAGTATAAACAGCACTAATGCATTATGTATTCCGGCGATTAATGGCAACAAGTTAACCGTCGGCTACATGTATGATCTCAACGAAAGAAACGTATCGCGTTTATTAGTGTTAAAGCAGCACAATGCACGGTGAACGTTTGCGAACAAGAAATCTACCCGTGTTCATTAACAACAGCGACGAAACAATGACGCTTGAAACAAAACGCGCCAACGCATCATCGCGTCTAAATCCAGGGGATAACTGATTGTGAAAATTCCAGACACAATTTCCAAACAAAAAGTCAAGAGTAGTGAATATTAAATACGTGCAATTTAGGCATTAAATTCACTCGATCCAATAACTTATGAAATAATATTAAACAAGAGTGAACAGTTTCAGACGAAAGAATGACGTTTTTATCCCCTAAAAAGAAAGACGGGCGTAGCCGTGGCAAATGCGGTACGTGTAACCGTGTGAAAACATATAAAGGCACACAAGGTGTGCAGGTGTACAAATGTCTACAACGTACGTGTCATATTTGTTAGCATCGAAAGAAACGCAGCATAATTTAATTAAAATTAATTAGAGCAAGAGTTATCAGTGAAACCTTAGACAAAGAGTCCTTGCCGTTATCACCAGATGCAACGAGGCGCAAAGATTAATTTTCTCTGACACACGTAATCAATAAAGGCCTTTCCAGCGCCGAGCGGCTCTTTCATGCACAACAGGAATGCAATCAAATATCGTAGGTCAGTGAAGGTTAAATGCTCAAACCAACTGTCACAACAGAATGGCTTTACCTAATGGGAGACGGGGCCTTTTATATCGCACAGGTGCGTATTTATTGAAACAATAATCACCTAGCTGTTTGATAAAAAAAATCACTACACTGTAGTTATATTTATCGTTCGCATTACCGCCTATGTTTATGAGGATCTACATCAACCCTATCGATATCGCTCTTGGCAGTGGATATATGTTCAGGTAAGTGAACCCAGGCCTAATTTTAAAGATGAGGAACGATATTAAAATTGAATGTGGATAGATTATGCATTTTTATCATGAAAGCACGGTTGTGTGAAAACCCAAAGAAAATTCAGCATTTAAAATACGTGCTCACAAATGTGTACAACGCATCATGTGTATACCTATATATTGGTGCGTGCGTGCGTGCGTATATATGTCTACACGCGTGTTGATATTTTTTGAAGTGTACATGAATATTAACAAAACCAGACTGATCACGCGGCTTTCAATTATGCCAGAGCCTACGCCACCAGCTGCCATAATATCCGGTGAGAATTCTACATACATACAAATACACACTTCCTGAAGCAATTTAGCCTTGTGATACCTGCAACTCATTGTTCTTGCAAGCGAACTGAGGAGTGACACCTGGATAATTATCCGGTCTAGTGGGGTCGGTTACGCAATCATGACCCGACATCACTTTAGCTGCTAAGCTATCACATAGCATAAGAGAGGTGTGAAGGATAATACCGTGTAGTTAAAGAATTTAAATTATTAATTAATTCTCAACAACTTCACAAGAAGACCATGGGGTTACATAGGCATTAACAGTAGCGGATTCTTTGCCACTCCAAAGAAGCAATTCGACATTTGCGTTCCAGCCCAAACGAAATACACAACAGAATGGGGCGGGTCCACGTGATCGCCTTATGCCAAATAATTGGGTCCAATTAACAATTATTTGCGACGGATACGCGTAACTGCGCGCAATATGGGTCAGAAATTGATGCTTACTAGCTTCGTATGGGTAATAATAAGGAAGAGCGGTGATGCTCCGCTGAGCGTAATTTATTCACCAACATGTACACAATGGAAGGCGACGACCGTTGCTCCGGAACATTACAGTCAGCATCACAGTAAACCATGCAGCATCACACCAGCGTCGAGTAGTTGTATCACAGTTGTAGCGGATCACAACCCCGTGTGACCCTAAACACTTACATGGCGAAGCTGGCTCCTCCCAATCCCACACTATATTTTTTTTAAAGAATCGACGATACCTCGTACAGACTTGGAGTAGAATCAGAAAATCAGAGGTCATTTTAGATCAAATGTGCTTTACTCACGGTCAGTGGCGTAGCCAGGATTTTTTAACAAGGGGGGGGGGCAAAACAGCGAACTGTGCAAAATAGTGGATGACTTAATATTTTAATGGTTCCTCCACACCCTACGCCCCCCCACCTCTCGGCTTTGTAATCATTGTTTTGGGCGCCATGCAAAAAGGCGACATTTTCGTTCGTTGTTCTCTGCTCCCAAGATATGTAACTGTTCAGTGGCGGATCCAGGATTCTAAGGAGGGGGTGAAAAGAGGCGGGGGGTATGCTCCCCCAGAAAATGTTGAAAATGTAGATCGCAGGAGATGGCATTTGAGGCACATTTGAGTACATGTACAGCCTTCATTCTGACAATTCTGATAATTCTGACTGATAATTCTGACTTCATTCTGACAATTCTTATATATATATTTTTTACTTTCGGATCAACAGGGGGGCCAGGGCCCCCTTTGGCCGCCCCCTAACTACGCCACTGCTCACGGTTACATTTATCAGAAGTACACCCCTAACGAGATGAGAGACATGGTTCGCCCAGTGGAACAAACTTCAATGCTGATTTATTTTTAGTCACTCTTTCAGTTATTTCTTCCAAACGTCTTTTCCATTTTACTACTTCCGTTTTCGAAAATCAGAATAGCATTTATTTTTAACTCATAATTGCGAATGTATACTGGTACCAAGCACACGGGCGTAGTCATTGACTTTCAGAACGCGCCACGTGACGCAAATATATATTAATTATTACTTGCCAAGACCCCCATATGCGTGCAAGTATCGTTAAATGAGGGTATAAACCCAGCACTATGTGTACCAGGGACTTTACATACACCTGCAATGTCGCCAAGAGACAGTGAAAGGCGCGCATAACTTATGCACTCATTAAGCGTTCACCTAGGACACGGTACAGTCAACAGCAAACACACATCAATCCCATATGCACTGAGCTACCTAGCATAGAGTGTTGTGTTTCGCCACGACACGATGTGTGTGTGCGCTTGGTTTCGGCAAGGCGCTCCGATTGACTCCGTCTAGCATGCGGGCATTCGATGCGTGTTTGCGACGGGCAAATTTCACACATCGCAGCTCGGCATTATTATTTCAGAACCACAATCTAATGTTTAAGTTTCATTGTTCTGTTTCCCACCATTAGCAGAAACATCGATATTATTGCCATAAAACGACCTCCCCAATTATTTTGATTACATCTATAGACTGTCGCCGCGTGCGGCGACTCCGCGCGCGGACGGGTTGCGCACACCGTGTCAAACTGCGCTGTCGAACAGGACGGACCAGGTCACGGGTGCGAGCCGCGAACTGTATCGGGTAGATAGAGAGCACGAACAAGCTGCATCGAGGCATTGTTCAGCAGACAACAGGCAAACATCTGGTTAGCGCTGTGCCTATGGGCGATGGTAGCACGCAAGGTGGATGGACAGTTATGATCACTTGATATCAAACAGCATTGACCGCGGTCATTGTCGATCTTCTCCCGCCACCCTCTCTTGATACATCGTCCTCTCCTCTCTTATTATGACACACGCTAAAAAAAAGCTCGTTCGCACGCGCACACGCGCACACGCGCACGCAAGCACGCACGCACGCACCCACATTGCAAGCCGATAAAGTTGTTATTGATGTCTTAACTTTTGAAGCATATAGCTTCAGTATTAATAGCGATTTCGCATTTTTTAATGAAAGATTGTGATTTAAAATTTTAATTAATGGTGCCCCGAGTGTTAGGAACGTAAGTTGACGTTTGGACTTAGTTGAAACGTTCATATTAGAGGCTTATGCCAACAGCGAAAAGAGTATCTCACCATAGCATATATAGATAGCAACTCACGGGAATAGCATATATGTGGGGGAATTGTATTCGTTGCTATACAATGACGCTATACTGGGAATATATTCTCCGAACACCCAAACTGTCTGTCCGAACAATCGCCGGACACACAAACGACAGATGCGAAAAACTAACCTTACTTGAACTAATTGGAGCTTGGGCGAAGATAATTCCTTTTGAGCCATCGGGCACGCGTTGCAAGCAGCGATCTCGCATAATGGACCCTTAGTCGGCACTTAGCCTATACCCATCTATGCGACCCGCGCGTTATCACAGTGCGCTCGACTTCATGCAACCCACAAAGAGTGTGGGACGTTGGAAGGTGACAAATCAAGGAAGATCATGTGATGCTCACGCGCGCGCTGAGCTCTAATGCAAACGAGGCGGCATGTTTTCGGAAACTATACCAGCAGTTGTAAGACTTTACACGCCCGTAGATATTCAAAGACATGGATCACGAAAAGAACTGTTTGCTGTTCGGCTCAGCTGCTGACTCTGTCTACGCGTGCCACAGCCGAGAAAGGGAGAGGGAGAGAGAGAAAGAGAGAGGGGAGAGAGATCGAGAGAGAGAGAGAGAGCGAGAGAGAGAGAGAGAGAGAGAGAGAGAGAGAGAGAGAGAGAGAGAGAGAGAGAGAGAGAGAGAGAGAGAGAGAGAGAGAGAAGACGCTGTGTGTGACTCAGTGAGGAGATAGGAGGACGAGGGAGAGGGAGACGTGAGAGGGAGAAGGAGAAGGGAGGAGAGAGCAGAAGAAAAGAGAGAGAGAGAGAGACGGAGCAGAGAGGAGACGAGAGAGAAGAGAGAAAGTGGTGTAGTGAGACGAGACGAGAGAGAGAGAGAGAGAGAGAGAGAGAGAGAGAAAGGAAGAGAGAGAAGAGACGAAAGTGAAAGAGGAAAAGAAGATAGAGAGAGTAGAGAGAAGGAGAGAGAGAGAAGAGACGACAGAGAGAGAGAGACGGAGGAGAGAAGAAGAGAAGAGAGAGAGATCGAGAGACACACACAACCACAGCACAGACTGACGGACAGGACCGTCAGACAGAGATGACAGCAGGAGCTGGGTATGCGAAGGGACGTGCCCGCGCGCATGATATGTGTGTGGTACGTGCGTTCATCTCGTTCGTTCGTGCGTGCGTCGCGTGCTGTGCTGTGCCGTGCATGTGTGAGTTTGCGTGAAAGAGAGAGAGAGCGCCTCGGGGAGAGGTATGATTGCAGTGGTGCATAAGGTGTCATGCGAGAGAGGGGGGGGGGAGGCAGGGGACGAAAGATACAGAAAGGGGGAGAAAGAAGGGTACACAGCAAAACACAATGTGCGATATTCGCCATAGCTATATACACGGTGATACACACAAACAGTCCAAGCAGTCACATTATCACACATAAGAAGAAAAAAATGCCGACAAACATACTAGGAATATTGTGCGCTTCGTCCATAGCAACTTTACGCTCGGCAAAATTGAAAATATAGAATTGCCCGTCGGGCTCAGACAATCAGCTCTATCACGAGAACAGCGCTAATTAATGTTAATTGGTAAAATTACACTGGGAATTAAAATGTGAAAGCAAGTGCTTCTGATTAATAATTAATAAAGTAATAATAAACAATAATTAAGAATAACATGTGCCTTATGTCATACATGACGCCTTAACTGTGAGGCAAGCGCCTTGCAATATAGGTGGAGGACGAACTGGGCCACGCGTAATTACCGGTGGTGTGCTAGGCCGATCTCGAACAACCGCTGTTGTTCAATTATGCTTTATTTCAGGCGGGAGTAATTTCTGCAGCAACTATTTAAGGTAAATGCGGAGACAGGGGCACGATTGAGCAAACCTATTCCGGAAGAAGGAGCGGGATATCGTCACCAATAGCGGAATTCTCATAGCTCCCCCCTCCGGTTCTCTTGCCGGGCAGAAAACTTTATATTTTATCATTAGCATATAGACTAAACTTGTATTCTAAGCTTTAGATCTGAAATGATTTGGAATCTGCAAAAATGCCAACTAACGACGTTTTTATACATTAGTGAAATGTCGCGAGTTAAAAATCTCCTCTTCTTACCGCATTAAGATCATGGTACATATAAAGATATTAAAAGACATTAAAAGTCGTTGTGATAATAATCCACACTACATAAAACTGCATAAATATTTTATATGCGCGTTTTCCTCTCCGAAGCATCCACAGCTTAATAAAAGTCACGGCCATTCACTCTCTACGCAATGCGAGCCCGAAATTAAACAGCCCCACTTAGAAGATGTTCCAATTAGCTATGGTTATCACTGGCGTGTTAAACAAATTTCGTGAAAAATATAAGGCTGTGCGTGGGTTACCTGATCGAAAGGACATCGCCGTGCACTAATTTCTCCTATCATCATCAAGGCCGAAATGAGCGACAAAAATTGATGCAAAAGCACTTTGCGTTTTAAAATGTTCTCACTTAACAAATAATGCAAAACCACCGCGACAAAGAAACACTCGTTCCTTCACACGGCCGAAATTACACGCCTTGATCATGTAATTTACTTAGCTTGATAATGATTAAGCGAAATTAATACACAGCTGCTAATTACACTAATCAATGAACACAAAGACTACTGTAAAATTTCAAACGATGCTCCAAGACATACTTATGTCGCTACAATAAAATTTAATAAGCGAAAATCGACTAAAAGCATCTGCTGTTTATCTTACCCAAAGCATTTCGGATTCGGCTTAAAAGCGGTATTTTAACCAGTTTTGCGTTTCCTTTTAGCAAATTATAGCACTTTCATCGTAAGACGAGGGGATTGAATTATGACATTATTTGAAGGAGCAAAAAGCCATATTTACTTTACTTGGCCATATAAGGGCAACTTGAGGTATGCAAATTGCAGGCTTGCAATCGAGGTCATGATTTACAAGGTTTCTACTCCGGAGAGAAAGTCCTTATCGCAGATAATGACACACAATTGGGGGAACGGCATACAATTGCAGATTATTGCGACCGGATCTAAGGTAGGGAGAGTTTAAGAAGTTAGGGCCTTTCAATCCATTTCCCTTTCTTTGATGGAAAAATTATTGTCCGCATAAAAGACTTCCTCTGGGCAAGGTGCGCAGGCGAAGCGAGAAGCGTGGCAGCCGATTAGAAGCAACAATCGGCAGAAAACCCGCGGCAGGTGCAAACGGGGGAGGCACGCTCTTGATAAAAACGCCCCCATTATGGCCGACCGGCGCTCGAGGAAAGATACAGTAAAGTAATCAAACTTGGCAGCAAAGTGGAACGTGGATCATTACGCGAGCACAATGAAACAACGACCGTAAGATGAGCGGCGATGCGAAGCAACAGATAATGGTGGCGGCGCGCGGCGATAGCAGCAGCAGCAGCAGCAGTCGAAGTAAAGAGGGAACTACAGCTTGCTTGCCAGCGCCACGCTTCCCCGCCCTCTTCCAAACTCCGCCTGCCTCCGCACACTCGCCCCCCCCGCCCTCTTCCAAACTCCGCCTGCCTCCGCACACTCGCTCCCCTCCCGCCCTCTTCCAAACCCCGCCTGCCTCCGCTCCGAACAACGCGCCCCCCCGCTCTGTCCAAAAGCGCGCGCCTCGCCTCCGCATACTAACGCTCCCAGCGCTGGCAGACCCATCCCAGACTCTTCCAAACTCCGCCTGCCGTCCGCATACTCGCCCCCATGACGCCCCCCGCGCTCTTGCCAAACTTGGGGTGTGCCCCCTCTCCGCCTGGCCTCCAAGGCAGCGCCGCCCCTC
>NW_014577353.1:219891-230659 GCF_000485595.1 Priapulus caudatus
CCGCGTCTCTCTCTTCTCTTCTCGACTCTCTCTCTCTCGCCCTCTCTCTCTCTCTCTCTCGCCCCTCTCTCTCTCTCTCTCTCGCTCTCGCGGCGCGCCGTGCGCGCTCTTGCTCCACTCCCCCATCTCTCCCTCTCTCTCTCTCTCTCTTCTCTCTCTCCCTCTCTCTCTCTCTCTCTCTCTCTCTCCCTCTCGCTCTCTCTATCTCGCCCTCTCTCTCTCGCCCCCCTCTCCCTCTCGCTCTCTCTCCACCTCTCTCTCCCTCTCTCTCGGCGTCTGCTTGTTCAGCTACAGAGACAACATTAAGGCAGGCGAACGGCGAAGTGAGCGAAGGCGTGCGAACAATACAGTGCAATACTATCCGAGCGCTCGTCTCACCTGTGGCATGGTGACACAGGCAAGCCGCCGTCGCCGCCCCTCGCAAAATCAATCGAGATACTCATTTAATTAGAGTGCATCTATAAACGTAATTCATGAATGGAAACCTCAGATGTTTAATGCTTGATAAATATCAAAGCAGAGCAAACACTACGGAGAACTCAAGAAGTGGGAAAATGCAAAGCAGCCGCCTAAAACTATTTTTGAGAGACTAGTGTTTTTGCAGAAATATTAACACTTTAGGCTCGACTTTACACATGACTTAAATTCCGGATGGGATAGAAACCCTTAAAATTTACCGCGCACAAAGGTTTGATTAATATCTAATAAAAATGCAGGGAAATGCAGTTCTGCACTGAGTAATAACCTAAGAACACGGCAACAGAACAGAATGACTCGACAACAAATTCGTTTAAAGCGGGGATAAGGTTTCCCATCACACAGCAGGAGAGAATTCCATCAACCAACCGCACGGAAGACGAATGTAGAAGGTGTGCGCACAAACGTTTTATAAACAAGGACACAGGCACACGCGTGCGCCCCCCCCCACACACACACGCCTCCCCCCCACACACACGCACACCCACACATACACACACGCACGCACACACACTCACGCACGAGCCAAACTAATAAACGCCTGCCCTTTAGCGGGACCGAACTTAATAACCGTATTAATTAAACTAAAAAATTAATTAACTTAAACTTAAAAACTTTAACTTAAAACTTAAACTTAAAAACTTAAAAACTTAATTAACTTAAAAACCTACCAACTATACTGAAGATTCACGCAATCCACAATGCAGCCAACTGCGATTGCGGCCAAATAATAACTTGCTATTTGCTTCTACACTAGAGAACTGCCACACGTTGATCATGCATGATTATCAACAACATACGGAATATTCATCTACGTGAATAATTCTAGAGTGCGCAGAGTATCGCACGTGGCGCACTTGATAAGGCGCTGACATTTCAACAAGAACCACGATACCAGATAAACAAGAACCTCGTGGCTCGGGGCGATAGCTACGTGTGTGACGCAGCATCTTCACGGCAGCCACCTTTGTAACGAGGCATATGCACGCACGCCGGCACAAAAGACTCTCCAAGACAAAGTGAGCGAGTGACTGCGGTACGGTGCAGCAGCTGAACGAGCGAAGACAGATGTTGCGGGGCTATCTACCAGTCAGCATCTTGGCTTTAATAACGAGCTGTGACAGCCAACGCCGAGAAACAATGCTGCACGCGGCCGCGATGCCTCCATCGCTCAGGCGGACATGACAGCCCCGCACCCCCCGCCCCCACCACGGAACCCCATCCTCCTCCACACCCACCTCCATCGCTCGCTAGCAGGCAAAAGCCATCGAATGACCTCCACATCTGATATGAATGTATCGCACACGCGCTCACGGGCGCGCGCACGCACGCGCGCACACGCACAGACACATACACGCGTTCAGACACGCGACCGCGTAGATAATAGGCGCGTAAAGGCACTGCAAACATCTCGCCTTCCTTTCTCATAATATTACCCGCTAAATGACGACAGCGTTGCTAGCAATTTATGGCACGATACATGAACGCGTTCGCTGGAGCATAAAGCTGCGCGATTCTAGATTGCGAAGAAACTTATCTCGTGCGTTTTTCTTACGGCTCTCTCGAGTTTCTTTGTGTCCGCGGATCGGAGGGCACGCCAAACCGCGAGCTCTAGCTTGAGAGACAGCTGCTGCTGCGGCTGCTTACGGCTATCTCTCGCACTGATCTGTTTTTCACGGTCCAGAACGTTTTATTGTGCAGATATCGCCGATCACCTGGCTGCTCTTCATGCTCAGAAAATTAATGAAACATGACAGAACACACAGCGTTGCCCGTAATGCGCGAGAGTTTCTCAAGTGAAGGGGAAAAACTCGACACCGCCGATAAGACGATTGGCTGGTAATTTCGCGTCTTTACGCCGCCCACTACTTCGACAAGCGAAGATGCTATCGTCATCTATATCGTCTAGTATGTTTAGCACGTCTAGTGGAAGCATGAAATCGACGACGAACGCCGCGTGGCAGGTGGTTAGACGTAATTACAATATTACGAGTTATAATAAAAACAAGATCTTCACAATAAGCGGCTTAAAAAAGAAATACTAACCACGATGCGGGTCATTGAGAATGAGCGAAGAAAACGAACGCGTAGAAAATGATGCTATCAGGGTAAACGCATCTCACATTACCCGTTTTGTAATTCAACCTTTCGCTATTTGTCAAAGTTTCAAGTAAAATACAATAAAGCAGTGAAACCAGTGTGAATTCGTGAACGCACAATTCTGTGCAATTACATTTTGAATAGCAAAAACATTATTTCGAATTGATAAAATCATCTAATTGGGCCAGCCATAATGCTAATAAAATGATTGCCTTTAATCACATTCCTACGCTTCTAGTCCATGTTGTCAATACATTAGAAAATATCGAGAAAGGATGAGAAAAATATCCTATCGTAGAACTGCATGAGCATAGAGTGCATATTGTAGAAATTTTTTACAATCAATTCTATCAAATCACCCACGAAACTACATGCGACAAAATAAACACGTATTCTACGCCTACGTTCCATTGTAGCATATATAGAGCGTTCTACCCACATACCTATATAATATACGTATAGCATACAGACTATAAGTTATGACCCAGTTTGTCAAGCACTTCCTTCCGAAATTTTACATTTGAAATGCAATATTAAATTTACATTCACTAATGTAAAATTATAAATGATTAAAGTGCCATAGATACCAAGAAAGTTAAACAGATGACGCTGAAACTCTCACGTTCTTCTACCAACGACGTGAGCGTGATCGAATGTATTTAGTTTTGCTACATCGGACCGCGACAAAGTCACAACGTTTCAAAGCAGGTTAAACATAGAACATCAGTAAAACTGGCAGAGGGTATGTTGGCCACTCCTCTCCGAGCAGTTCTGTTGTCCTACTAGCTGTCAAGTGTTTAGACAGGGCTGCCTTCACTGTTTTCATACTGGTGAAGACGTGCGCGGCTCTATGACGAATGCCTGTTAAAATATTAAGTCAGCTGGCCCCTTTCACCGAAAATGACATCGGCCATGTTATCTTAGGCATTTTAAGTTCGCCGTCGTCTGTGCACAGCAACACATTACATGGCGCACGGCACACCGCACACTCACTCCGCACTCTGAAATAACATGCCTGATAAAACACTACACCTCTTATTCCCGTAGCGGGAGCACGAGAAAAAAATTGCAGTGCCGGGGATCGAAGGAAGGATAGGGATAGTGTGCGGGCGTGGATTTGCATGCGCGCGTGCGTACGTGCGTGCGTGGATGGATGGCGTGTGACAATGCTAAAAAAGAGAGGGAGCAATGGATAGATAGAATGATAGGGAGGAGAGGGTAAACGAGATAGTAAAAAATAAAGATATTCAGAGAGAGAGAGAGAGAGGGAGAGAAAAGCGAAAGAGAGAAATATATATTGGTACGAAAGAAAGGGAGAGAGACGGGGGTAAAAGGGAGAGAGACGGGGGTAAAAGGGAGAGCGAATTATGATATAGAGGTGTATATTGTTCCAGTAATGGATTAACCTGTTATGGTCACTTGGACTTTATTAGACTTCTATTGGATATCAGCTTCATCAGCGTTTTTTTTTACAAGAAGCACGTGTTGCTTATCCTGGCCATTTACATAAGTTTTGAAAAACACAACTTCACTGAGAAAGAATAACGAGATTTTCTTGAAAAATTAAAATGACATTATTGACATGAATGACATTAACTTGCATTCTTGAGAAATTAAAATGACATTATTGCGCAGATTATTTACACCCAACTACATTTTAAAATGATAACAAGAATTTATCCTCCTCGTCATATACAATTGGCGCAGCTAGCATCATAGAATTATCACACCTAAATGCCATAAAGCCAGCAGATGTGTAAAATTATTGTTTTCATTTTGTCATTCTACCGCGAATGAAACCCTCTGGAACGTCAAGAGGGGAGATGACGGATGCCTGCACTCGCATAAAGATGTTTTATTCATTTATCAATGGGAAAAAGATTCCCAAAAGAGGCAGCGACAGAACGTTTATCAATATTGCACAGGGTATTTATAGCTAAAAGCCTGGGGCCTAGCTGTCCAGTAATTGATAATCAATTGCCTAAATGTTTTGGATTATAGGAGTACGAATCAGACGCAAAATCCGCCGTGCCCTGCACAACATTACCACCTAGCATTGATCAACCCACCCGAATTTTAAAGCAAACAACTGAATTGGATTAAAGCGAAGCGAATATATATCATTGACGTGACTAGGTATCTCTACGGCGTTTCGTAATATGAAACCGTGCAGCTGTTCTAATGTATACGACCTTTAAGCCAAGATTAATATAGTTCATTACGCGGCTAATCCATTCCTGATATATTGTATTTCTACAGTATATCGGATATTCTATTACATGGTTTCTTCGGATTGCGGATGTTCCTTGGGCTCATGCCATACAATGGCAACAACAGTTTACTCACATTATGCCCGATGTATTTCTCACCCGATGCTCATTCTTTCGCTTTCTCTGCCTCATACTGTCCGTCTTTCCCCTCTTGCTTCTACACTCGCCCCTTTATTACCTTTCCCTGCTGCACATCTACCTGTATTCATTACGCTTACGACAAACATAATTGCGACTACCTATATTGACAAACGGGAAAATCTCTTACGATTTCGATGGACAATGGTAGACGACACCGAAGATATACAGCAAACTGTACAGTTACAGGTAGAGTTAGGTGAGCTGAGCAATAACGCGGATAGCAAATAACCTCTTCGCGTGTTAAACGGCTTAAGAAGAAGTCACGCTCAACAAATAGCCAGGCGCACGAGCCTGAATCATACATGATTCATGGCTAGATCACACTTATGAAGCTCTCAGACGATAGCTTCGCACGGCATTAGTCATTAGAGAAGGGTACGCCGACACTAACTGTTTACGTTTAAAAGAAATTATACTATTTATTTCATTTCTCGCACGATTTCGAGGAGGTGGTCAGACAAATTGTCCGCGTTCTTCGTGGCAACGATTCAAACAGAGCAGATCAATTTCGATTTAAATATTTATCCACGCTAACGGACAGATGCTGGTACAATTTGCCCAATTTGTACAGTGAGCCCCCCTTATGTGTCACATTAGGTTAGGCAATGGAGAGCCTCTAGCTTCAGCTGAGCTGCTGATAAGGAAAAGAGACTTACACTACGTCACGTGTTTACAATGCTCCTTCTGACGGAATCGCATGCCCGCACAGACAGCACACGTACGAATAGCGCGGCAAAGATACAGTCGTACGCAACCGCTACTTCGGCGACGATCAATTACTGGGGGCAGTCTAAGAGATAACTCCGTCATATAATCTATAGGTGTGTATAACACGGTGAGCAAAAGACGCTCGCTGGCCTCTACCGACAAGGTTACTAAGTAATGCTCCTGGCAACACTTAGTCGATAAGTGAGTAATGAATGAATGAATCACGAGGGAATTACGAGCGCTGCAATCCAATAAGTGTAATCTTACAGACGTTTGACTACACTTACTCGGTTGCACACACTCACGGCAGCAGCACGCAAAGCATATGGTCGTGCGCTTCCCTACGCGACGCGAGAGGCTTGCTGGTTGAGTGAGGATGGCGAGGAAAAGGCTCCGTCTATTGCTGCTTAGCCGTGTGTGACCGCGGCACATGCGGGCCTGACACCTGCCTCTCTCTCTTGCGAGGCCCACCAACCAGACGGAGAGTGCGGCCGGGTCAGTATATACACCCACAGAGGTACAGTTGTTCGCTAGTAATCAGGGTGAACTGTTCGTGAGGGAAATACTGCGCTTCCTGCTCTATTTACGCCAAGAACGTATTAAAACGTTATTCATAACCCCGATGCATAAACAGAAAAAAAACGTGCGCATGTTTGCAGGTGCACTAATTTGCAGAAGTCGTATTACCAGTTAAAAACGTGCAAATATCCTTTCTGCGCCCTATAAATGATTGTCACTGAGCTACTTGCCCTGGTCTAAAAGGAAATTGTTACTAAATCAATAGGCAAGCCACGTTATTTGTGCAATTTACTATATTACCTAATTACATGTAAATCTACACCAATTTCATTCTTTGACAAATTACTAAGCAAAAAGGTTAATTTGCGGGTGAAATGATCTTATTCCTATCCGCGGTTCGTAGCTTTTAACTAATGAATAACCTAAAGCACACTACGAACGTTAGTATAACGTGTGATTGTAACCAACACCAGCACCTTTATTCAGGAGTAACATTCTATCAGGAGTGAATAATAGAGATTAATACAGAATTAATACAGAACAATAGAGATCTTTATTATTCACTCCTGATTCTATCCAAACGAGACCACTATTAACTAGCAAACCCCTAAGTAACTCCGAACTCTCATACCTAAAAGTACAATTTCTCACCTCTTCGCGTATAGTTCGCTACGTATATAGTAACGAGAAATGAGCGATACGCGAGAATGTGCAACATAACCGACTTTAAAAAAAAACTTCATCAATATAAAAAAATATATCAATATGCCTACCTGAAATTGCTGAACCATTTCACCAGCTGTGCCGTGTTGCTACGGTTGAACTGGATGTCCGGGAAAAACATTTTCAGGATGGCACTGCTTGGGTAGCGCACATAGAAGAACATCAGCTTTGCCTTGCGTAGATGCATCGGTGTCAGTGTTACTGAGTGTCACGCAGTTAAGGATCACACGCAAGTAATAAGAAAGACAAAGACACATGAAATCTCCGACGACCCACAACCCTCCAGGGCTCCTGCTTCGTTATTGCTAAACTCTGCTCAATTAAGAAATGTCATAATATAGCAGTTAGTTACTATAGATGTTGTAAACTCGTGCAGAGAGCGCGAGCGAGAGAGAGAGAGAAAGTAAGTAAAAGAGAGCGAGGAGGGAGATAGATAGATAGATGTATGGGATGGGATGGGATGGGATGGGATGGGATGCGTTCATCAAGAAAATCACGGATGGCAAAGAAAGAAGACAAAATGAAAAAGAGAAATGGTAGAATAGAAATACCGTTGTGAATATAGAAAAGGACAGGGTTGGCCACATATATACAAACGGAGACTGCCAGTCCTGAAATAAGCATAATGCTAACTAAAACAGAGAAAATAAAATAGATATAATAAATAAATAAAACACACACGCGCCACGGCACGGCGCACGCACACGCACACGTACACGCACACGCACACGCACACGCGCACGCACACACACACGTATAAGCCCCTATAATCATCGGCAGTTTGCCACGCGCTGACCGGCGGGTAAAACACCAAACAAGTGATCAGCCCGTATTCGCCCGTAATTTCGATTATTCGCGAGCCAAGTGTTGCCATTGTGGACCATAAGCCCCGTCCTTTTATTGTCTTTTATTACAGTCTTTATTTGAACCTGTTGTGGAACCAGCAAGGATATAAAAGCAGGGGGCCAATCCTTAGCAACAGAGAAATGTGTTTGTGTGTGTACGCGTGTGCTTAAACAAAGGACACTGTCATTAAGAGGGTCACCCCACCTCGTGCAGCCATTGGCTTTTATTAGCACTTCCTTTTCACCTAATAAGAAAATTACTTTCATATGTATTCACGCTATGTTTGCCGAATCATGATAGGTTATTCACTCCAAGTATTATAGGTTAACGTCTTAAGTCAATAATCGCTACGGCCCAAGCGCATAAACCCAGGCTAAAATTACGCGGAATAACTGCCATAAACATTATACGATGCCGGAGTAGTCAGATGGCAGACGCTTCCCCGCTGGCCGGCGATGTATGCAAATGACAAGTGGAGCCGTGGGCACACCTGGGCTTCTGCTGCCGTGGCAGCGCGCTGCTGGCGGACAATGTACAATCGGGCAGGCTAATATCAACCCAATACACGCACGACGCATGTGTTTCCACGGCAATAGGAAATGAAGATTTTAGGCTTTGTGCGCAAGGCATGGCTCTTAAAAGGGCAGAACTCAGAAATCGACGGTATGTTTGCCAAAGCCAGCCTCTCTGCCAGATGTGCAGCTAATATATATATATATATATATATTATATATATATATATATATATATATATATATATATATATGTGTGTGTGTGTGTGTGTGAGAGAGCTTCGCGGATGAACGACTGATGAAATTGAGACTCCCCGCCCCGCTGCGTAGGTGTGGCGTAACCGATAATGGCGGTCTATAGAAGGCGCGACGGAGCGCCTGGCATAATTGTCAGTCACCGAGAGTCAAGGTGTGCGCACAAACATTTCATTAGCTGCGAACACCTAAGTGCTGACTCACGACCAAAGTGCGGCCCTTGCTCATTAAGCAATTTTCCGTAGTTCTTCAAGTGCATCTCCTGGACGGCAGTCACACACATCTGAAGGCTGGTCTCACTGCCCCTGAAGGCATCGGCAGTAGAGAGAGAGAGAGAGAACGAGAGAGACGGCGAGAGAGAGAGAGAGAGAGAGAGAGGAGAGAGAGAGAGAGAGAGAGAGAGGAAGAGACGGCCCACGTGGTCTTGTAATTTTCTTCGTGCACTTACAGTCGCGTCGCCGCCCGCCTATCAGGTGGCACGGGTCTCCCGTTTCGTCTCCTGCGTATACTCTACTACGTCCTTAGACTGTCGACGCCCCACCTTAAATCTTTGCAGCGTAATATTTGACAGTGCCCGCCGCACGCTGATGCTTATATGGCTGTACTTATCGGGAGCTTCAGCAGAGTGGTCGAAAATGACATTTGTGCAAAGAGAGATTATCACTAGAAATGGCAGCGACCGTTGAACTATTCCTGCTTAGAAGTGGGAATGAAATGGATAGGATCACTACAAACAGAATTTAATATTTTTGTACAAATATTCCAGTACAACAATTTTCATAAATGGGAGGTAAATACTATGATTTGCTTTCAGAAAAATAAATGAACAAATAAAATAAATAAATAAATAAATATATATAAATAAAATGAATTAACTGTGCACAACAAATGTGCACAATGAATTGTATACAATTCTTAATCACTACCAGCCGTAATTAACTATATATATATATATATACAATCCACGCCAGCGCACATACACATCATAAACGCGTTATACTGACCCAACCTTGATTGAATCGGGTTTCTGATCTAAATTTCACCATGAATCATTTCCCCTTTACACAGTTGCGATCTCACGCGCTGATATAAATTTGGCCCCTACCTCGAATATTGTAACCGCAATATTTAATAACTACTTTAACGAAGGTGTTTCCGTACTTCTCGTGCGACACACACAATTAACGAGAACATTCGCAACAAGTGACGGTCATGACAAAGAGAAGCGGTTTGAGGCGGTCTGAAATAGCCATTAACAGCAAAGGGTAGATCAGACAGAGCCCACATCGCTGACGCCCGTATCATTCAATTAACTCATCTCTCTCTTTGAAATGCGCGAAAAATTGCAAAGGAAGGTGCACGCTGCGGCGGCAATATTTCCAAACGCTCGCAATTAGCCGCCGTGACTGCTACGAGAGCGGCGTGAGATTGTAAAGGAAGAGTCAAACTGGGGCCGCCATTATCGCCTAAGTGGCGCTCCTCGGTTGCGCAATCACTTATTCATTTCGACAATTAGCCGCGCGTAAGACGGTCGCTAGCGCACATTGCCACGTGCGCGTCGGGTAAAGCGTTTTTCGCTCCCGCAACAGCAGCAGAGCGGCAGCAGCTGCAGCGGTAGCAGTGGTAGCAGTATAGTAGTAGCAACAGCAGCAGCAGTAGCAGTAGTAGTAGCAGGCAGCAGCAGCACACCACCACCACCACGACCAGCAGCAGCAGCAGCAGCAGCGCAGCAGCAACAACAAACAACAATAGGCACCACCACACCAGCAAGCAGCAGACAGCCAGCAGCAGCCACCACCACAGCAACCACAGCCACACCACCACCGACCACAGTATAGTGGCGTAGCCGTGCAGAGCAGTGCGAGGCGAGCGGGGCACACACCATAGGCAGGGCAGCTCAGCAGCACCACCACCCACCACCACCACCACTCACGCGACCGCAGTCAGAGCAGCAGTAGCCAGACTCAGGCACGTACCAGCACCACCACACCTCAGCCAGCCAGCTAGTAGCAGCAAGCCCGACACCACACCACCACAGGCAGATAGGTAGCAGAGCAGTAGCAGCACCACCACCACCAGCAGCAGCAGCGAGTCAGGCGCAGCGAGGCACACACAGCCACAGCAACGCAACAAGTGCACGAAGTAGCTAGCAGCAGCCAGCTGGCAGCACAGCCAGGCCACCAGCAGCAGCAGCAGCAGCAGACAGCAGCAGGCAGC
>NW_014577353.1:230684-235684 GCF_000485595.1 Priapulus caudatus
GGATGGATGGGATGGGATGGGATGGATGGGGCTGGATGGATGGATGGATAGATAGATAGCTAGATAAATAGATAAATATAGCTACGAGCTGCTAAGCTGTAATAGCGTAATTTACACACTAAACAAATAAATACCGCTATATATATAAAATATTATTAACACTTACCAACATCACCCAGTAGGCCTAAATTTAGCATAATTGTGTCTCGGCTTCTCGGCCGTAGTTATAGGCCTAATCGTACAATTTTTATGATTCATATCTCATTCCCCTATACTATATATATAGCAAGGACTAATCACGCCAGGTTACACGAACGCCAACAACAATGTTTACGTTCAGAATTAATGACATTTTAATTTTAAGAAACGATACGACAATTGAATATCTCGTCTTGGTGCAAAGTACCGTGTGTGCACTGGACAGAACCCATGTTTAATATTAACGTTTTGTGTTCATATAAAGGGACCCTATCAGTACTCTTTTCTCACGCCGGTAAGTAGGTTCTTAGATTTTTAAAGCATAAACGGAGTTATGTGATATTTACTGTCATGGCGGCGGCACAGGCGGCTTGCATAGCAGCGCACACCGGCTATCTAGCGCGCGCACGTCGTGCTGCACCCGAGGTTGCGATGCTGTTAGCCCTCGTGTAGGTCACGGCTCCCGGACAGTCCAATAGACACCAGGTCGTATTTCTGCATTTCTCACGCAAGCGTAGTTCCTCCTGGAGATAGGCAGTATATGGCTCTGAGACAAGGCTTCTGTTCAACACATAGCTATTGTGATGTTGTGGGGCTGCGCTGTTCAGAAACGGTTCCTGGTGCACAATGCCACGCCAGGTAGTTACAATACCGCGACAACCAAATTGATGAAAATATAATCTCTAAAAATATCCTCATTCGCAAAAATCCACATTTGCAATACTATATATATATTTTGCATGTATAATAGTACATATGATAATGTGCAGGTCTTACTTGGTTGTGTTACGCGCGCATATGCGGCTGTGGTGTGTGTGTGTTGTGTGCTGCGTGGCGTGCGTGCGTGGACGTAAGTGTGTGTGTGTGTGCGTGTGTGTGGTGTGTCGTCGCGTGCGTTGCTTGTGCCGTTGCGTGCGTGGCGCGGCGCGCGCGCGTGCGTGCCCACCCACGTGAGCTACCAAAATGCGTGCACTGATAACCATCATGCATGTAATCATAACAAATATGGTAGATACGACCTAACAAGATCGATTTATTACTGCCAGTTCATTACCTATTGATTTACATTAGTTAGACAGACTTCGTGGTGTAGAGTCACCAGTGGTACATAAACACAATTTTATCACTTTCTAGTTTCATACACTCAGGCATCATCCTGCATTAAAATAGGCAAAGCCGCATTCGCGACTGATTCAAGTTGCGATGACCCAGAGTCGCTGGCCGCAACTATCGCAACGAAAATAACATACGCGCATGCATGCTACGTTATTTTCTGTGTGACGGTATATACGCATAGCTTTGTTAGGTCATGCAGATAGGAAAAACAGTCGATAAGTTTATCCTACAAGAAACATTAAATTGACTCCAAAGACCACGTTAGATTCATCAAGAAATACGGATGGCAAGAATAGAAGACAAAATGAAAAAGAGGAAATGGTAGAATAGAAATACCGTTGTGAATATAGAAAAGGACAGGGTTGCCACAATATATCGCAAACGGAGACTGCCAGTTCTGAAATAAGCATAATGCTAACGTAAAACACGAGGAAATAAAATAGATATAATAAATAAATAAACACACACACGCGCACGGCGCACGCGCACGCACACGCACACGTACACGCACACGCACACGCAACACGCGCACGCACACACACACGTACTAAGCCCCTATAATCATCGGCAGTTTGCCACGCGCTGACCGGCGGGGTAAAACACCAAACAAGTGATCAGCCCGTATTCGCACCGTAATTTCGATTATTCAGCGAGCCAAGTGTTGCCATTGTGGACCATAAGCCCCGTCCTTTTATTGTCTTTTATTACAGTCTTTATTTGAACCTGTTGTGGAACCAGGCAAGGATATAAAAGCAGGGGGCCAATCCTTAGCAACAGAGAAATGTGTTTGTGTGTGTACGCGTGTGCTTTAAAAAGGACACTGTCATTAAGAGGGTCACCCACCTCGTGCCAGCCATTGGCTTTTATTAGCACTTCCTTTTCAGCTAATAAGAAAATTACTTTCATATGTATTCACGCTATGTTTGCCCAATCCATGATAGGTTATTCACTCCAAGATTATAGGTTAACTCGTTTAAGTCACATAATCGCTACCGGCCCAACGCATAACCCAGGCTAAAATTACGCGGAATAACTGCCATAAACAAATTATACGATGCCGGAGTAGTCAGATGCAGACGCTTCCCGCTGCCGGCGATGTATGAAATAGACAGGTGAGCCGCTGGCAAACCTGCGGCTTCTGCTGCCGTGGCAGGCGCGCTGGCGGACAATGTCCAATTCAGGGCAGGCCTAATATCAACCCAATACACGCACGGACGCATGTGTTTCCACGGCCAATAGGAAATGAAGATTTTAGGCCTTTGTGGGCGCAAGGCATGGCTCTTAAAAGGGCAGAACTCACGAAATGCGACGTATGTTTGCCAAGCCAGCCTCTCTGCCAGGATGTGCAGCTAACATATATATATTATTATTATATATATATATATATATATATATATATAATAATATATATATGTGTGTGTGTGTGTGTGTGTGAGAGCTTCGCGGATGAACGACTGATGAAATTGAGACTCCCCGCCCCGCTGCGTAGGTGTGCGTAACCGATAATGGCGGTCTTAGAAGGCGCGACGGAGCGCCGGCATTAATTGTCTGCACCCAGTCCCGAGAGTCAAGGTGTGCGCACAAACATTTGCATATAGCCGACACCTAAGTGCTGCTCATCCGACCAAAGTGCGGCCCTTGCCTCATTAAGCAATTTCGTAGTTCCAAGTGCATCTCCTGGACGGCACTCACACACATCTGAAGGCTGGTCTCACTGCCCTTGAGAGAGCATCCCGGCCGGCAACCTATCACGCTCACACCCCCCGCCATCGCCGGTCCTTCAACCTCCCACACTTACGCTGGCTACACACCTCCCGTGACGGCGGCGCACCCACTCGCGGTCTACCGACTCCGCGGCTCTCGACAGCCACGATGTTGCGGTTCTCCCACCAGTATGCAGCCAGTTGCCTTCAGCTCGTGTTCTTCTCTGCTCTGCACTGCCGTCCCCACGGAGATGCACTTTGTCGGAAAACTTACGAACAACTTTCTTAATGAGCAAGGGATTCGACTTGTGTGGTCGTAGTCTGCACAGCGGGCCGTAAAGTCGATTGCGCACCTACACGCCCTTCATACGAGGTGTATCTCCGTCGCCGTCCTTTAAGTAGAGAGAGAGAGAGAGAACGAGGAGACGGGCCGAGAGATAGAGAAGAGAGAGAGCAGACGAGAGACAGATGAGACGAGAGGACAGAGAAGAGGGGGAAGAGACAGACCCCACTGTCTGTAATTTTCTACTCCGTACGCACATTTACAGTCGCGTCCGCGCCCGCCCTATCAGAGTGGCACGGGTCTCCCGTTTGTCTTCCTGGCGTATACTCCACTACGTCCTTAGGGAACTGTCGACGCCCCCACTTCGATTAATATCTTCTGTCCAGCGTTAAATATTTGACAGTGCCCGCCCTCGCACATTCACGTTGATGCTTATATGGCTGTACTTATCGGGGGGAGCTTAGCAGAGTGTGTCGAAAATGAATTTGTGAAAGAGAGAATTATCAGTAGAAATCGGCAGCGACCGTGAACTATTCCTGCTTAGAAGTGGGAGATGAAATGGATAGGGAATCACTCACAACAGTAATTTTCAATATTTTGCTACAAATATTCAGGTACACAATTTTCATAAATGGACGGTGTTAAATATATGATTTGGCCCTTTAGAAAAAATAAATGAACAAATAAATAAATAAATCAAATAAATCATATATAAATAAAATGAAATTTAACTGTGCACAAACAATGTGCAACAATGAGGGATACAAATTCATTAATCACTACAGCCCGCTATTAACTATATATATAATATATATGCAATCGAGCGCACGACACATACACTATAACGCGTCTTATTACTGACCCAACCTTGACTTGAATGCGGGTTTTCTGATCTAAATTTCACCATGAAATCATTTCCCATTTTAACACAGTTGCGAATCTCACGCGCCTGATATAAATTTGGCCCCCTACCTCGAATATTGTAACCGCGCACTACTTTATAACTACCTTTAACGGAAGGTGTTTCACGTACTCTCGTGCGACACACACAATTAACGAGAACATTCGCAACAAGTGATCGTCATCGAGACAAGAGAAGCGGCGTTTGAGGCGGTCTGAAATAGCATTAACAGCAAAGGGGGTTAGAATCAGGACAGAGCCCACACTCGTTGACGCCGTATCATTCAATTACTACTCCATCTCCTCTCTTGAAATGCGCGAAAAATTGCAAAAGGAGTGCCCGCTGGCGGCGCACATGATTTCGGACCACAACGCTCGCAATTTAGCCGCCGTGATGCTACGAGAGCGGCGCACACCCGTTGAGATTGTAATAGGGAAGGTCAAACGGGGGCCGCCATTATCGACTAAGTGGCGCTCCTCGGTTCGCAATCAACTTATTCATTTTCGACAATTAAGCCGGCCGTAAGACGCGTCGCTAGGCACATTGCACGGCGCGTCGGGTAAGCGTTTTTCGCTCCCGCACGAGCAGCAAAGCCAGCAGCAGCTGCAGCGGGTAGCAGTGGTGCAGTACTAGATAGTAGCCAACAGCAGAAGCAGTAGCAGTAGTAGGTAGACAGCTGAGCGCACCACCTACCCAACCAGCCCACCACACCAGCAGCGAGCGGCAGCAGCAGCAGCAGACAGCGATAGCACAACAAAGCACAATAGCACAACCCACACACCAGCAAGCCGCGGCTAGC
>NW_014577353.1:240684-263532 GCF_000485595.1 Priapulus caudatus
TAGCAAGGTACTAATCACGCCCAGGTTACACGAACGACAACAACAATGTTTACGTCAGAAGAATGACATTTTAATTTTAAGAACGATAGACAATTTGATATCTCGTCTGGTGCAAAGTAACCGTGTTGTGGAACCCATTTATATTAACGTTATTGTGTTCATATAAAGGGACCCTATCACGTACTCTTTTCTCACGCCGGTAAAGTAGGTTCTTAGATTTTAAAAGCATAAACGGAGTTATGGAATATTTACTGTCATGGCGGCGGCACAGGCGGCTCATGAGCGCACACCGGCTATCGTAGGCCGCCACGTCGTGCGCACCCGAGGGTGCGATGCTTAGCCTCGTGTGTGTCACGGCTCCCCGGACAGTCAATGACACCAGGTCGTATTTCTGCATTCTCACGCAAGCGTAGTTCCTCTCTGGAGATAGGCAGTATATGAGTCTGAGAAAGGCTCTGTCAACACAGCTAATTGTGATGTGTGGGGCTGCGCTGTTCCAGAAACGGTCTGGTGCAAAATGCACGCCAGGCTAGTTACAATACCGCGAATAATGATGAAAATATATCTAAAATATCCTCATTCGCAAAATCCCATTTGAACTATATATATATTTGCATGTATATATATATATATATATATATACATACATATATAATGTGCACACGTGTGTTACCGCGCGCATGCGCGCGTGTGTGTGTGTGTGCGTGCGTGCGTGCGTGTGTGTGTGTGCGTGTGTGTGTGTGTGTGTGTGTGTGTGTGTGTGTGCGTGCGTGCGTGTGTGTGTGTGCGTGTGTGTGTGTGTGTGTGTGTGTGTGTGTGTGTGCGTGCGTGCGTGCCCACCCACGTGACTACCAAAATGCGTGCACGTGATAACCACAATCATGTATCATAACAAATATGGTGGATACACTAAAAGATGATTTTACTGGCAGTTATACACTATTGATTTACATTATTAGAAATCTCGTGTTAGAGTCACCAGTGGTACATAAACACAATTTTTATCACTTTCTAGTTCATACACGCAGGCATCATCTGGCATTAAAATAGCAGGCCGCATTCGCGACTGATTTCAAGTTGCGATGACCCCACAGTCGCTGGCACGCAACTACCAACGAAAATCATACGCGCATGCATGTACGTTATTTTTGTGTGCGTATATACGCATAGCTTTGTAGGTCATGCAGATGGAAAAACAGTCGGGGAGTTACAGAATTATCTAAAGAAACATGAAATTATCCAAAGCCATGTTAGTTCATCAAGAAAATACGGATGGCAAGAATAGAAGACAAAATGAAAAAGAGAAATGGTAGAATAGAAATACCGTTGTGAATATAGAAAAGGACAGGGTTGGCCACATATATGCAAACGGACACTGCCTGTCCTGAAATAACAATAATGCTAACATAAAATAGAGAAATAAAATAGATAGAATAAATAAATAAACACACACACGCGCACGCGCACGCGCACGCACACGCACACGCACACGCACACGCACACGCACACGCACACGCACACGCACACGCGCACGCACACACACACGTATAAGCCCCTATAATCATCGGGCAGTTTGCCACGCGCTGACCGGCGGGGTAAAAACACCCAAACAAGTGATCAGCCCGTATTCGCACCGTAATTTCGATTATTCAGCGAGCCAAGTGTTGCCATTGTGGACCATAAGCCCCGTCCTTTTATTGTCTTTTATTACAGTCTTTATTTGAACCTGTTGTGGAACCAGCAAGGATATAAAAAGCAGGGGGCCAATCCTTAGCAACAGAGAAATGTGTTTGTGTGTGTACGCGTGTGCTTAAACAAAGGACACTGTCATTAAGAGGGTCACCCACCTCGTGCCAGCCATTGGCTTTTATTAGCACTTCCTTTTCACCTAATAAGAAAATTACTTTCATATGTATTCACGCTATGTTTGCCCAATCATGATAGGTTATTCACTCAAGTATTATAGGTTAACCGTCTTAAGTCAATAATCGCTACCGGCCCAACGCATAAACCCAGGCTAAAATTACCGGAATAACTGCCATAAACAATTATACGATGCCGGAGTAGTCAGATGCAGACGCTTCCCGCTGCCGGCGATGTATGAAATAGACAGGTGAGCCGTGCACACCTGGGCTTCTGCTGCCGTGGCAGGCGCGCTGGCGGACAATGTACCAATATCAGGGCAGGCCTAATATCAACCCAATACACGCACGACGCATGTGTTTCCACGGCAATAGGAAATGAAGATTTTAGGCCTTTGTGCGCAAAGGCATGGCTCTTAAAAGGGCAGAACTCAGAAATCGACGGTATGTTTGCCAAGCCAGCCTCTCTGCCAGGATGTGCAGCTAACTATATATATATATATATATATATATATATATGTGTGTGTGTGTGTGTGTGTGAGAGAGCTTCGCGGAATGAACGACTGATGAAATTGAGACTCCCGCCCCGCTGCGTAGGTGTGCGTAACCGATAATGGCGGTCTTAGAAGGCGCGACGGAGCGCCTGGCATAATTGTCAGTCACCGAGAGTCAAGGTGTGCGCACAAACATTTCATTAGCGCGACACCTAAGTGCTGACTCACGACCAAAGTGCGGCCCTTGCTCATTAAGCAATTTTCGTAGTTTTCCAAGTGCATCTCCTGGACGGCAGTCACACACATCTGAAGGCTGGTCTCCACTGCCCTGAAGGCATCGGCAGTAGAGAGAGAGAGAGAGAACAGAGAGACGGCGAGAGAGAGAAGAGAGAGAGAGCGAGAGAGAGAGAGAGAGAGAGAGAGAGGAAGAGACAGCCCACTAGTCTGTAATTTTCTTCGTGCACTTACAGTCGCGTCCGCCGCCCGCCTATCAGGTGGCACGGGTCTCCCGTTTGTCTCCTGCGTATACTCACTACGTCCTTAGACTGTCGACGCCCACCTTAAATCTTTGCAGCGTAATATTTGACAGTGCCCGCCCGCACGCTGATGCTTATATGGCTGTACTTATCGGGGGAGCTTAGCAGAGTGGTCGAAAATGACATTTGTGCAAAGAGAGATTATCAGCTAGAAATGGCAGCGACCGTTGAACTATTCCTGCTTAGAAGTGGGAATGAAATGGATAGGAATCACTACAAACAGAATTTAATATTTTTGTACCAATATTCAGTACAACAATTTTCATGAAGGGGAGGGTAAATATATGAATTGCTTTAGAAAAATAAATGAACAAAATAAATAAATAAATATATATATATATATAAATAAAATGAATTTAACTGTGCACAAACAATGTGCACAATGATTGTATACAATTCATTAATCACTACAGCCGTAATTAACTATATATATATATATATATGCAATCCACGCACGCACATACACATCATAAACGCGTTATACTGACCCAACCTTGATTGAATCGGGTTTCTGATCTAAATTTCACCATGAAATCATTTCCCTTTAACACAGTTGCGATCTCACGCGCTGATATAAATTTGGCCCCTACCTCGAATATTGTAACCGCAATACTTTAATAACTACTTTAACGAAGGTGTTTCCGTACTTCTCGTGCGACACACACAATTAACGAGAACATTCGCAACAAGTGACGTCATCGGACAAAGAGAAGCGGGTTTGAGGCGGTCTGAAATAGCCATTAACAGCAAAGGGTAGATCAGGCAGAGCCCACATCGTGACGCCGTATCATTCAATTAACTCCATCTCTCTCTTTGGAAATGCGCGAAAAATTGCAAAGGAAGGTGCCACGCTGCGGCGCAATATTTCGCAACGCTCGCAATTAGCCGCCGTGACTGCTACGAGAGCGGCGTGAGATTGTAAAGGAAGAGTCAAACTGGGGCCGCCATTATCGCCTAAGTGGCGCTCCTCGGTTCGCAATCAACTTATTCATTTTCGACAATTAGCCGCGCGTAAGACGGTCGCTAGGCACATTGCCACGGCGCGTCGGGTAAGCGTTTTTCGCTCCCGCAACAGCAGCAAGCAGCAGCAGCTGCAGCGGTAGCAGTGGTAGCAGTATAGTAGTAGCAACAGCAGCAGCAGTAGCAGTAGTAGTAGCAGCAGCACCACCACCACCACCACCACCACCACCAGCAGCAGCAGCAGCAGCAGCAGCAGCAGCAACAACAACAACAATAGGCACCACCACCACCAGCAGCAGCAGCAGCCAGCAGCAGGCCACCACCACACAACCAAGCCACACCACCACCGACCACAGTAGTTAGGCTAGCAGCAGTAGCCAGCTAGCAGTAGGCAGTGCGGAGGCACGGCACACACCACCACCACTCAGCGAGCGCCAGCATGGCAGCAGCACCACCCACCACGACCACGCACCACCACCACCATCCCAGCCAGTAGTACGGCAGCAGGCAGTAGGCAGTAGCGTAGCACGTAGCAGACCAGCCACCAACCAGCCAGCAGCTAGCAGCAGCAGCCCACCAACACACCACCACCACACGCACCACGCAGTAGTAGCAGCAGCCAGTAGGCAGCACCACCACCACCAAGGCAGCAGCAGCAGCAGTAGGTGGAGCGAGCAGCAGGCAGCAGCAGTGCAGTAGCAAAAGTAGACGCATAAGTAGCAGCAGCAGCAGCAGCAGCAGCAGCAGCAGCCAGCAACAGCAGCAGCAGCAGCAGCAGCACATCCAGCCAGGCAGCACCAGCAAGCAGGCAGCAGCCAGCAGTATCAGCAGCTGCTGCTGCAGCGGCACGCGGTCAATCACCTTCGCGACGGCCACACGCTCCGGCGCGCGGCGTGTTGCGCGCCGCCGCGCGCTGCTACGACGTCTGTTGCTAATGCCAGAGCAGCGTACGGCGTGCAGACGCTCACACCTCCCGCTCGACGCCGCCCTCCTGTAAGACACGGACGCGACGTCGGCGCGTAGCGCCGTCTCAAACGAGTTTTGTTAAGACGTCCGGTTCGTCTTCGTTATGGGCAACATGGCGCCGAGGAGACGGCGTCTGCTCCGAGCGTCGTCGCCGCGTCTTGCAGTGAAAGCCGGCGCATGAGCGAGAGAGGATGAGAGACGAGTAGGAGGGAGAGCCAGGCAGACGACGGGGCGACAGCGGCGACCGCGGTTCTCGGGGATGGGGCGGCGGTGGCGACGGCGGCACATGTAAGCACTTACGGACGCGCCGGATGCACCCGGGCTCTGTCCTTGCTAAATGAAGTGCATTTCCAGAAAGCAGCGGCACGAGCGAAGACAGCAGCAGCCAGGCAGCAGTGAGCGAGCAGCGGGCAGGAGCAGCAGCAGCAGCCAGCAGACAGCGGCAGCAGCAGCAGCAGCACAGCGATGACAACCACATGCAACCCGCAAGCAGCGCACATAATCGCGCCCCGTTAAATGGCTCGCATTTGTCTTTCTGCGCAGTTTGCCGTGTCGTCGCGCGTCGCGGCATAACGAACGCACGCCGTGCAGCGTCTCAGACGTAACGCCGGCTATGTAGAAATATGTCTCGACTAGCGCAGAGGCTGTGCTGCGTTTAGTTGGCTAGCAAAAAATTCAAACTTGCGGGGACACATGTGAGGGAATTTGAGGCACGGTGCAGAGCTGCTCCAGTGCCGAGATAACACCTGTCATTCTAATTCGGCAGCCATAGAAACTGTAATCTGATACCCTAACCGTCCTTTTTATTTTACACTTACAAGCTGAAAATCAGCCTCTCGTCGAAAGAATAACTAGATAAGCAACCGCGCCTATAACGAGTATGATCAAGCGAAACAGTAACGCGATATGAACGTGGATAACGTGTAGGGGCGCGACAATGGGCCGAGGCCGAAACCGGACCCATGAGCGACGAAATATGAGGTCTGAGAGGGCGGTCATCTGTCAACCAGGCCAGCGGCGTGCCTACTCGTGTAATACAGTACGCCGCGGTGCGAGCGTTTAGCCTGGCATTACAAGCACGCCGCATCGAACGAATATTGATTATATGTGGCGTTATTAGCCATAGATTCATGACCATCATTGGGCTCGCGAAGTGTGCCGCCTTACGTAGGCGATATTCCCACCCTGACGGTTGTCGTTATGACGCGCGCGAGCCCAGTTTTTTAATGACATGTCGTTCAGATGCTAAATGTAACAGTTGGCCAACTCCTCAGGCCCAACTTTGGGCGTTTTGTCCGACACAATGGCCGACTTGTCCAGCTGCCCTCCAACGTTCTGCACTTCATTCTATTCTTACCCGCCGCTCGCACTTATTCACGCACTTGTATCAATATTGCCGCGCAAGACGCATTACTAATAATCGATTTATATCGGCGCGGGGGGTCTTTCTTAGATATTATTTCTCCGGGGCAACGGTGACGGTCGCCGCAGACGGGGCCTTTCTCGCGCTTTAGGCCCTGCGTGGACCGAGGGCGCAGGAGGGGGAGGGCAGAAATAAAAAGCCGCACTCGCTACACGCGAGGCTAGCAGCAGGGCAGGGAGCACGCCAACACCTGGCGGAGACAAAGGACGGCTAATGTCTCCGCTCGTTTTCGTTCTTATCAACAAAAGCGCCGCCACCTCCTGACATGATTCATATGAGATAAGCGCTATTGAATATGCAAAATCCATGCCTAAACGGACACTGAAAACGGGAGCAGCGTGCGCCCCTACAATTCTTCACAATCCAGCATTCAGCGCGTCAGTGGTGAATGATGCCGATGTGCGGCAGTTCGCAGGCCTCGAGCGCGGATGCGTCGCCGACGATCCCCGACGTCCGTCTGCTCATCTGCCGCCTCTAGATCTCTCTGTCTTGTGTAGTGTGGTCTCTCGTCTCTCGTTTTCTCTCGTGTCTCATTCTACTCTCTGTTTCTCTCGCACTCGATGCTCTTTTCCTCTATCTCTCTCTCTCGTCTCACTCGCTATCTCTCTCTCTTCTCTCCGCTCTCTATCTCTCACTCTCTCTATCTCAGCTCTCTCACTCTTATCTCGCTTTCTCTCTTTCGCCACTCCCGCTCCATCTCTTCCTGTACTTTTCGCTACCCTCCTCATCTTTTCGCTTCTGCTCACTGTCTATCTCTATCTCTATCGTCTGATTATATATCTCCTTTCGATCTATAATCTCTCTCCTCTCTTTTTTTGTTCTCTCTTCTCTCTTGTGCATCTCTAATCTCTTTTTATTTAGCTGATGGCTCTCACACACACACACACCGCGCACGAACGCACGCCACACATACGGCCTCGCTATGCCGCGCACGCACGCACGCCACACATACGCCTTCGGCGTTGCACGATGCGCGACGCAACGCACGTGCGTTGAGCGGACGCACGCAGCACGGGGTCGGCACGCACACACACACAACGCACACTTTCTCTATCCTCTTCGCCCACGCGCGCCGCTCTCTCTCTCTCTCTCTCTCTCTCTCTTCTCTCGTCTCCTCTGCGTCTCTCTTCTCTCTCTCATCCGTCCTCGTGCCGTTCTCTTTTTTCTTCATTTCCATTTCTCCTTTCTCTTTTCTCTCGCCGGCTTCTCCCTCCCCTCCCCTCTCGCTCCCTGCTCTCTTTCCTACGCTCGTATTCCTGATAAAATTGTTGTCTGTCTCTGGCCATTGACACTGAAGTACACGCAGCTGTTGCGAGTTTCACATCGCAGGGAAGACGCGAGACTCGAGCTTGCGCGCCGCGCGGCATATAATGGCCCGCCTGCGCCGACCGTTTAGCTTACTGGTCGGCAACGACAGGCGGCGTGTCGTCTGATATCGCCCCGCGCCGCGGTCCCCAGAGGGCATGATCGAACCGTGGCATGTAATTCGAAGAAATCCGGTACGAAATCTTCCCACAGTCGAGCATCCTCTCTGCACAAAAGACGTGCGCGCGGTGTGTCCAGTGGATGACATCGTCACCGACAACCGCTAAGCCTTCCATTACCTGCCTAATAGGCAATTTTCTCGCGAATGCCAGCGCCGGCAGACGTCGCGACATGCGGTATAAAGGCGACGCGAAACTTCGCGGTGGGGGTCGCCACAGGTGAATCTCTTCGTCCGTTGTGCAATGCGGGACGGATAAACGTGGGCGAGCGCCGTGACAGGCAGGGCCGGCGCACTATGCGAGCGTTATTAGCATGGTGTTCTTTTGTTGCATCTGTGTTGATCGTCGTCGTTAGCAGCTAAGTGAATTAATGCATCTTGTGTTTGGCATCTCGCGCGCGATCGCCGCCCCACAGCCACTCCGCAAACAGCGCAACGCGTATTCTGGAGACATTTCGCCACACTTTTGTTTTCACAAAATGGCAAATGTTGCTTTACTTGCGTTGGTCTATTCAATCAGAGTGTCGTTCTGTCAACACGGGTGCGTAATAAAAGTATTTACCCTCGCCCATGCTTTTGTGCCACAGCCATTTTCCTACAAACACGAACGCCAAAATTCTGGAACACACAAAGCTATGCGCTCAGGGCTGTTTGCGCAATTTCTCTTCATGCTCGATACTGGCTGCGCGCGTTCTTCCAATCAAAATAAATTAAACTGGACTTCTTCAACAAAGCTGCACGCGGCAGAGACACCGAGAATCACAGCTCTTGCGCTCACACGCCTGCCTGCCTGTTATATGCCTGCTGGTCTCCCCCAGGGCCGGTCTACTATGATGCGCGCTTACGTAGCGTACTACCCTATGGTCCCCAGGGTATCTACCGGACGTTATCCCTGGTACTATCTAATAGCCGGGACGCGCTTACCTCGCCTACTCCCACCTAACGAGTCTAAGGGAGGTCCGCCTACTGCCTACTCCCTAAACCCTAACCCTAACCCTAACCCTTTGCCCTAACCCTAACCATATCAAATAGTTACCAGGGTACGTTCCGGCAGTACCCTGGGAGACATAGACCCTATGAGCCCTACTAGCTTGTCTCTGTGTAACGCTAGCTGATGCTGTGCGAATGTCTCCCTCGCTTGCCTTCCTCTGTTCAACCCCCTCTACCGGTCTCTTGCTCTCTTTCTCCGTGTCAAAAGAGGAGGCCTATTTCTCGCCACCTCTCTGCTGTTGTATTTAATTGTGGGACTATCTCCGCCACCCGTTCTCTACCGACATCTCTCTCTCCCTCTCTTCTTTTCTCTATCTCTCTCTCTCTCTCTCTCTCTCTCCCTCTCTATCTTTCGCTTGCTCTGTCACGCCCCTTCTCTCTCCACCAACCCTTCTCTAGAATCTGTAAGGCGCACTGTAACGATATCTGTATGATAAGATCAAACATGACCCTCGCCCGAAAAACTGCATCTATGGATGTCCGCGATATGACAACATTAATCATATTCGTGATTCCGGGAGATGTCCCTCACTAGAGACACACACATATGCCCCCGTGCGTGAGTAAGCGGGGTGGGTATAGGCATCGATACAGGTGACTCGAAGCTACAACAACAGCGCCAACGCCAACAAGCGATCCATTAGGGCTGTTGAGTGAAAGACGAGGCGAAAGCGATCATTTCAATATTATGCCGAAATTATCATTCGTGATCCGCCCCATCTCCTTGATTTATGATAATATTAATAAGATGGTGCAAAAGCGCGGGAAACCCGAGCTAGAACACACAGCTGCTGCGGCGAATGCAAATTCACTGCGGTAAAGAACTATTAATGAAGTCGTGAAAGTAGAGAAGCCCCGATCATTGTTTTGCGTTAAAGCGATCGGTTTCCCACTTAATTCAATAAGCTGCGCATTAATTCCATTTCCCTCCATTTTCTGAATGAATGACGTGATACGATACCCCGGCAAAGCGTAAGGAAATTATTAAAATATTGCCTTTCTAAATAAACCGACCGGCCAAGCAACGCGACTATTGGGATTCGTGTTGGTTTACCATATTGCTAATGATGTGCAGATCATCGTATATTGGTGACCAGATCAGGAGGCTATTGACAGATGACTTACGCTATGCCCCGGTTGCCTGAGCATCGAGCGTACGCCGCAGCTGCGCTTGCCTGCATCGCCACGGCAACGAGGCAAGTAGGCGGTTGGTGGGCAGCGGTTTGCTAGGCGCTACGAGCGTGCTGCACGTTCGTACGTTTTTCGTGCGCGAAAGAGCGGCAGCGTGCGCGCGCGCCGTGACGCGGGGCCGATCTGTCGGCATGGAGGCGGCAGCGTCAAGCAGTGACAGAGGCTGGCAGGCACGCTTGCGCTCGAGGGTCATAATATATAGGCATATTATATTATATATATAAGCTATATATATAGTACAGCTATATATAGCACATAGCTATATATATATATATATATATATATATAGTCGTCACGCCGCCATTGCTGTTTGTTTTACGAAAACGAACTTTCGGTCTAAATTAAACGTCGATTAGCGAGAAACCTCGTACACATAATATATAGGCCTACTACGTACTTACAAAATCAACGTAAGGTATCGTTTCGAATTTGCATATAAAAAGTTAGTTGGCGTCTTAATGGGATAGGTCGATGCCATCAAACGCTTCCAAGAGACAAGACACGAGCTCAGCCGTTTATAGGATTAATGACACATCCGATGCTACAACGCGGGTATCACGTTCAATGTACACAGATAATAAATTTCTTTCGGTTATAATGACGCGGGGCACAAACAAAAGGATCATTAAAGCTGCGCACCGTTAAACCCCATTCGCATTTCGACATTGCTCTTGCTAGGTTGAGTGATAGCAAGCTGGTTTGTAATAGGATAGTATCAAACAACCATTTACGCATTGACATATGAATGGCGGCTTCTCGATGAATTATATACCACAACATTGCCAGTGCACTTGCTGTTTTACTACAGCTTTTAACAGCAGCTTGAAACTGGTTTTAAATCGCAGGGCGTGTTAAATTTTTAATAACTTCAACGCCCCCTTAAAAAAGTTAAATTGGAACGCATGTCCGTTATACATATGTTATACCTTAGTTGGCAAAATAAATTGAGTTTTAATGGTACCTAATACGGATGACCTTATGTTAGAACTAGATCAGGGGAGATACTGTGTATTAGACTCATGTAACAAGCCCTACGGGATACAGTTGTGGAAAGACGCATGTATACGTTAGTCATATATGTACACATGGTAATACTTCTGCTCATCAAAACACAGATAAGATAAAGCTCTAAAACATACACTCCAAGAAATATAAGCTATAAAGGTTATATAAAAAGAACAGACAGGTATAGATACGGAATATTTACTTACCAAGAGATTGTAAACTATCAGCTCTCTCTCTCTCTCTCCTCCTTCGCTCCCCTGTTCATGCTCCCTTTCCCTCTCTCACTGCAATACTACATAATTCGATTTAAAAAAAAGGATATTTGAGGCATGCCCTGGTGATCGTAGGTGGGGAATTCTCCTGAGCCGGATCCCTCGGAGGGCCCGTCATAGCCACCCATGCTTTCATTCTTCATGTTGTACGAGTAGCCGTCAGGCGAGTTGACTCGTGGCGACTCCTGCATCGGGGAACCCGTCATCGGTGTCATGCGCCGGTCGAAGACCGCATCGTCGTCGCCGCCGCGGACCTCGCCAAGACTCGGGTTTGGAATCGCGACACTTGTCAGCAGGCTCATCGGCGCCATCTGGTAGGGGCTGTCGCCAACGCGCTTCGCCGGCGCGTCGTCAATGTTGATGCGCGTGCTCGTGCGTGGCGACAGTCGCGTGTCCGTCACCTTGTGGCGCTTCTTCTTCGTCGGCATGACGAGCGACATCGCCTCCAGCTGCTCCATGTGCTCCTGCATCGTCGGCTTGTACATCGGTGGCGGTGGCGGCGTCGGCACGCCACAGTGGTTGTAGAGACCGTACGGCGCCTGCATCGCGAAGAACGGGTGACCGTTCGGCAGCGGCGGATGCATCATCGCCTCGTACTGCACCGGCGGCACGCACATCTGCTGCGGCAATGGGTACTTCGGCTCCATCTTGCCCTTGTCGGAGATCTTCGTCGGCGCCATCTTGCTGCGTGCGCTGGGGCTGTGGCCAACCGGACCGGTCGGCGGGCAGAGGCGGTCGTCCGAGAGCGCGGCGCGGCGCGAGCGCACGTGCAGCACGAAGCGCGCGACGATCGAGTCGATGATGAGCGACACGGACGTGACGAGCTCGGCCTTGAGCGCGTGAGCGAGCGTCTCGATCTCGGCGTCGGTGTAGTGCACCTTCTCGTGGAAGTTCTTCGCGGCCATCTCTTGCTCGCTGACCAGACGCCGCGCCTGGTCGATGAAGTGCGAGGGGTCAAGTCCGTCCGGCGGGCGGGCGGGGTCTCCGGCCGGCCGCGCCTCACCGTTCCCCTTTGGAGTGCTGGCCAGTCTTGGTGGGGCGGCAGGTCTGCGCATGTTGTCAGTGTTCTCGTTGGCGTCGGTGGCCGCCTCGACCTGCTCCTCCTCGAAAAGAGCCGTGTAGCACTGCTTCATGTGAGACAGCTGGTTCTGTAGTTGCTGAAGCTGTGAGCGAAGCATCTCAGCCTCGCCCGTAGCGCCGCCCCCCGCAGCGCCACCTTCCAGCTTGAAGGGTTGCTGTTGCGGCACGTACTGCTTGCGCTTTGGCTTGCGGATGACTGGCGACAGTCGGTTGCTCTGCATGTCACCGGATCTTGCAGGAGACATGCGCATGCTCGTCACTATCGCGTCGACTCTGGCTCTCTTTGCCTGCAAAGAAACGTACGGAGAACTGTCTTTCAAAGCTGTATGGAGGTCACTGGTAGGCAATGATGGTCGAAGACAAATTGTATAATAGAGACAACGTTACTCAACAGAAGCAAGGCACAGAGACGTTTCCTTCACACCAGAGGTGTCTTCGGCAACAGATGAATACAATGTCTGAAGCACAGCAACAATAAACAGTAAAGTTACTGCAAAAAGTTATACTTTTCTGCGAAGTCGACAAGCCTCGAATAGTCGAATAATAAGGAAAACGTGTAGATAACTCACGCAGGCATAACGGGAACCTTATTGTTCGTTTTTCCACACACACACAGTTGCTACGGAACAAAGCTTCTCTGCCGAAACAGAGGTCACTTGTGAAATTAAGAATGGAAGAAATACAATGCTGATAACAAAATGTGAGACTGAAACAAAGGCACAATTCTGTCCGAAGTTGCACAATGAACTCACTCTACCATGTGTTCCTGCGATCAAACAGAGATCCCTAGCGATTACATGAGGATATTAACCCTGTAAAAGTAATTGTCATCCAAGTTTGCTATCGCGCAAAACAGTTTTTTTTCTGAATACGGCCATTGTTAACGAAGATTTACAGAAACCTGTTAGAATTACTGTTCTTTAGCTTTATTGCTGCAGAAAATTGAAGATAATTTCCTCCACAGTGGCAAAACCGCTTGAAAAAACACATCATACATCTCTCCCTGTGTGACATTGGGTCGGAACTATTTAATCGCAGTATTCAGTATTCACATTTCCTAGGCGAAGTGTGCCCGCGCGTGCGTGCGCGCGTGTGTGGGTCCACATGACAGCACAGCCAACAAGTACTTATATATAAAGAGAGACAGCGTGTGTATGCGTGCGTGCGTGCGTGCGTGCGTGCGTGCGTGCGTACTCGCACATATACAAACTGCTAGCAGCGTTTATTGATTCACGCAATATATGTGTTTTATCCAATAACTTGCACCCCACTTTGCTCATATTCCCAGACCTTTATATGAAATTAAACGTACCAGTGGCCCACAGGCCGTTGCTACAACTAATAAACTGTGTAACCCTATAGTAGAGCTTACAGCTAGAAATTCCAAAACAGTAACGTCTGAAAAAACGGCCCGAAATAGTTTAATTTTTAAACAAATAAGTTAATAGTTAGGAAGTAGCGAATAAATAGGTTGTATATGTCACAGGATCTCTAAACTACGACACATGAAAAGTGTCATTATCTTGTCACTGTGAAAACATACAGCACCGGCAACACGTTTTAAATCCTTTGTAAAAACTAGGTTTACCTCAAATACTATTGTCCGGTCACAGTAACATACGTATGTTAGATCTGTCTATGATTTTCTTTTTTTGTAAAACTACCAGTCTTTAATAAATAAAGTTAAGAAAAAATTAAGTTATTCAAATGTCAAGAAAGTTTTTACTCTTATTTTACATTGCCCCACCCCCCGAGAAAATATATTTTAGCTATGCTGCCATTTGGATGCCTCTATATAGACGCATAAGTTTTTCAATCTGAGAAATATGCATAAATACGGGCACAAGTATCAAATCAATATCATATGAATTGCTTTTACAGGTAATATAAAAAATGGCATCTGCATGATCAGGCTATGCAAATATGCCAATTACAAGAGTTTAAAAAAATCAATGCAATATTATTGTAACTTTACCCATAACCGTCTGAATTTCTGAAACTAGCAATTAGGTGACTTATGAAAATTTGATCATCCTATCATTAATTTAGGAAATCAATAACTCTAATTAAAAATATATTTACTTGTCTTGTCATCAGACAATTCTTAAAATATGCCCTGCAGATAAAATAGCATAACAACGGTGGAAAGCTCACAAACACTCATAGCACCGGCTAGCTAGTTCTGCGCTAAATAGCAGAAACTGGCAAATAAGTTTTCGTTTTAAATGAAAGAAAATTCCGAGACGTTTGACGACAGTAGCAAGCTTGCGATGGAACAAACTAAGTTTATCATTACACTGTTTAAAAACTTATAGTAGGCAGACCAAGATTTTTTTTGTAAAACAGACTTGTTAATCATGTGTTAAACTTTACTAGTTTTAATTTTCATGGTTCTTAAAATGAAAACCAGAATCAAAGTTTTTACCACACCATGATCGTCAAATATATATTGAAGAATTCGCGTAGGAAAAAAGACGAATTTAAATATATAGTAAACTTATAGTAAATTAATATTTCTGAATCGTCAATTAAATAAATCCGGCACCTGGGATTCATTCGCGACATTCAACCCACGTGTTCACTTTTTACAAATTAATAAAAAGCTTGAATAAATAAAAATCTGATTTCCTGTACTATATATATAAATATAAACGTGTGTCTGCGAGCATGCGAGCGTGCGTGCGTGCACGCGTGCGTGTTTGTGTGTATTGCGTGCGTGTGTGTGTGAAAGAGAGTATGTGCGTATATGTGTGTGTGCGTGCGGATGTATGAGGGTGGGTGGGTGTGTGCGTGCGTTCGTGCCTGAGTGCGTGCGTGCGCGTACGTGTATATATAATATGTATGAGTGTGCGTAAGCGTAAGGGCATATCCATGCATGCGTATGCCTACCTGCATACGAAGTTGCGTGCCTGCATAAATATATAATTGTGCAATGTGATTCCCAAGTCTAAGTCTAAAGGCCATAAATTGCAAGGAACTCGGTTGCGTAGCAGTGGCCCGCATTGGGTGTTTGCCTCCGCCGAGCTGGCACGGCACGGTCTGTTCTAACACAACTATCAACAGGATCCTAATAAAGCATTTTCAGCAAACCTTCTGCTTGGTCAATATTGAAACAAATGCTAGGGGGAAATTAATACAAACAGATCACGACAAACAAAAACATTTTCTTAATATATCAAAGTCAGATCAGATATTTTCCGACTTTCTGCTTCGCTTATGTAACGTAAGGCCGACAAACAAGGAGAGCCAGCGGGTAGGTATAATGCGGGCTAGGCTCGGTTTAGCACGCGTGGCAGATGCGCTGCGGTCAGAACTGCCACAAGGTATCTCACATGACGGCACAAAGACCTCTCTTGTCCGATCAGGCAGCGCAGACGCGCGTGCACACGCACCTCACGTACGCGCAACCACGCGCCACAGCTACCACGAACACATAAAAACACTGAAACCGCTTAGCTTTATTGAAGGACTACCCGACGACCCCCCCCCCTCCTACTACGCGCACAGCTAGTACGTGTACGTGTGCAACTGTTTACGGAATTGCTGAGCTATTTGCACGAAGTGAGGTAATGTGCACAAAACCAGACACGTATGCGCGCACGCGTGCATGGTGTACGGGTCTCATACCGCGGCGTTTGCCACAATCGATAGGCACGTAAGAAACCAACACGCAACTGGCAGTTTTTTCTAATGCAAATAAAATCAATGTATCTGATTGAGCGCAAACTTGTCTCTGGTACATGTGTCTCATCTATTTTTAAATGATAAGCTTAAAATTAATGAATTAATAATACAAAATACACGCTTGCATGTGAGCAGTGCAACTTAGCTGCCATATCTAATTTGCCCTTTGTTCTGTTATATATTATGCGTACTCTTACACTATGAGAATTTTCCACAATACAATTCTACGAGTTTTTTGTCATAACAATCTTCAATTATTTACACAATCAATAGTCAGAGAACTGGAAAAATCGATAGCCTTTAAAGTCTCTAGACACAATAAAAATAAACTTCTTTAAAAAAATACAAAATCTAGTAACTAAGGATTAGACAAGTGGCGAGTTAAAATTTTACGCTCATTTTTACCTGCATTCTTTATTATAGTTTGATATTAGAATTTGCATTTTTAATAGAGATATTTTTTATGTAGGGAGGGGGTCATGGATAACACAACTGTCTCTTTAAAACAATCTTCAAATATAATTACTTATAAGGCTACAACTACAACCTACACAGTACACTATACTACTACACTACTACAAACTACAAACTACAATCTTTACTCTACTTACTTACTGTACTTACTATACTTTACTCTACTATCTTTAAATAAAATTAGCTACGATTACATAATCACATCCTTCAAACATAAATCTACATAAATTTTCAAGAACTGGAACAAACCCAGCTTGAAAATTAACATAGGAAGACGTGAAGGCAAAATGAAAATGCGTGACGAAAACACAATTGATCGTACTCACCTGTACGGAGTCCTCCTCGTATCCGTTGTTTATGTTACTGTTATTGTTGTTGTTGCTGTTACTGTTGTTGTTGTTGTTGCTGCCGCTGTTGTTGTTGCTGCTGCTGGTGGTGCTGTTGTTGTTCCCACTCGTGACGTTGCTAGCGGATGCTGGGCGTGGGTTGGCAGTGGCCGTCGTGGGGGATGTTGTTGTTGACTCGCAGGCACTCAAGCTGGTCTGGCCCTGCATTGCTTGGCCGTCGTCCAGTGTCTCTGATTCACTGTCCTCGGATGACGACTCGCTCATAGCACGCTGGGTCTCGCATGACCCATTCTGCTTGAGTGCTTGCTCCTGCAGGAGATGGCTGATGATCGTACCGGGAGGTGGACTCGTCTTGTTCAGCAGGCGGTGGTGGTGTCCCTGCCGCTCCTTGTTCTGCAGTATCTCGCGCAGCAGTGTCGACCCGTCGACGGACGGTAAGTGTTCGGAACGATTCACACCGCCGACGCCGCCCGTTACAAGTACATTCCCACCCTTCCCGTCCAGCTGATCAAGCTCGGCCGTCTTGGCCGCGATGCTCTCACGGATGAGGTCGTTGATGGAGCGAACAGCCGGGCTGAGACAGTCCGGCCTGAGAGGCGGTGAGGCGAGGCTGTAGCCGTTCGTCGGCCGCAGCGGCGAGTAGCTGGTGATCGTCGCGTAGCTGTTGCGCGGCTCCCCGGCGTCAACTCGTTGTCGCGTCCGCTTCACTTTCTTCGCCTGCTGTCCCGCGAACAGTCTGCCCGTGTCGACGCCCGCAGCCAAGTGAGAAGAATGGTCGCTCTCATCTCCGGATGACATGCTTACGCTGACCTGCCACCTGTCATAGCCCGCCTGAAACATATAATTACCCGGAGCCTTTTCTTAACAACAATAGACACTGCGCTCGCGCTCTGAAACAATAGCGACGCACAGGAAGTCATTATTTTCGGGGGTAGGGGGGGGGAGCGAGGTGGGCGCAATTTTCTAAGGCACTCACCATGAGAAGGGAGAGAGGGAGAGAGAAAAAAACGCACGCCTCGTTGTGCAGCCGGCAGATTACGGGGTGTGATTAGATAAAATATTAAGCTCTAATGTGTCACACTTCAGTAATCGGCCTTCCTGTGCGGAAAGCTCACCAAAGCACATGTTCAGCATTTTATAGCGTCAAGGCAGCCGGACACTCCTCCCACAGCCACCGATCCATATCTTACAGCCAATGAGAAAATATGCCTCATGGATTTGGCACTTCCCACGCGCACCCAGATTGCTCCGCTGCTCATCAATATCTTCAGAAACATCGCAGCACACGAACAGGCAGGCAGGCACACACTCTGTACGTACCGCGGGCTGCATTGTCCAGAGGTGGCGACGAAGAGCGAGCACGCACGCGAGACAGAGAAAGAGAACGAGAGGGAGAGAGAAGCGCGGCCAGACTGAAGAGAGAGAGAGAGAGAGAGAGAGAGATAGAGAGAGAGATAGAGAAGGATGAAGGAGAGTGATAGAGAGATAGAACGAGAGCAAACGAAAAAACGAACAAGAGAGAGAACACAAATAGAGGGAGAGAGAGAGCGACAGAAAGAAAGAGAGAGAGAGAGAGATAGAGAGAGAGAGAGCGCGCCAGAGAGAGAGAATGATTGAGAGAGAGAGGGAGAACTCTCACAACAAGAATCTCAATAAGAACAACTCTTGACAAGAATTTAATCTATACGTACTTTTGTTTTAGGTAGGTATATACTGTCCGTAAAGCTGTACAGTAACATTATGCCTATATATATGACGCCCACACTAGACACACAGTTCCGCATATACAATGTCTGACTTGTACAATCCTCGGTAGAAATAATGATCACATGTATGCACACTGCCATATATAGCTATTGTATACATTAAACAGGATATACTGCCTGCGGATATCATGTTATTATTATATATATATATATATATATACATATACATATATATATATATATATATCAAGAGTCCATAATAGAAAATTCAATTTCTATTATTCTCTATTTCTCTATTCTATTTTATTCTATTAATCTAGAATTTTATATTATGGACTCTTGATATATATAATATAGTTCTCTCAAATAATATCAGTTACTAACTACAGTACTGATTGTTGTTTTTAACTGTAGCCTTGCAGACACAGGTGAAGAAAATGCAAATTTAGACTGTTCCGGCATATTTTTAATGCTAGAGAATGGGGATTATTGTATGGAACTGCTCGGATTTAAATATAAATGAGGCGCAGTTTCTGAATTTCAATCAAGACAAATGCAGGAAATACTCACTTGAGACAAGTTAACCATTACGTGTCTAAATACAACTGGACTAAATATCGATGTGTGATAAGAACACAATGCATTAAAATCAAACAAAGAAACACAATGCAACCGAATCAGGAGTCTATCAATAGATTATGATATTAATATATTGAGATTAATATATTGATAGACTCCTGACCGAATGTTTGATAGAACGTGTCTAATGCTAAAAAGAATGAAAACAGAAAAATAGTACATATATATATAGATCACGTTGCTGACCTATGTACTGTGATTTCTTCTTCGCCTTGGCTAACTTATATACATATACGTTAAAGTACAAAACACGTACATAAAAAAATCGCCGGAATGTTCTTTCGTCTGACAGAGCATGTAGGCAGCAACTGTCTGTTATTTATTATAAGCGCTGTAGGAGAGCACTACTGCTGATCATGACCTTGATCACAGGAGCGGGGAAGAGACATCTCTACGGCCGCGTGGGGTTGCTGACACGAAATGACAGGAAGTCGTACAATGTGAGAGCAGGCGGCGAAGAAAGCAGAGGAAAGGGAAGTGCATCGCTGATAAAACCGGGGCTCACTTGACAATCGGCAAGATGTTTAACGCGCCCGCTAAACGCCGCGTTATAGCCACGACCAACCCACACCACCTCCTCGACCACGCGCGACGAGCCGGCCCTCCCCCTAGCCCCGCCCAGCGACGACTGTCGTCAGGCGCCGATCGCGACGCCACCTACGGTCGCGGCGGCACAGCAAGTTTCGATGAACCTGCTTCAGCCGATAAGGGCGACGCTCAGCGAACAATGGGCGGCTCGGAGCGCTGATCCCTCCGCCATAAAGCCCATAAAACACTAGTGGAAGGAAGTTCCAAATTAAGATAGGACCCACGACTGAATGCAGATCCCGCCGCGCAGAAAGAAGGTGGGCAACAATATCGGATGAAATCTACGGCATTATCTAAGGCACCAACAGAGCATGACTTCCTCTGCCAAGCCACAATAGCAGGCCTGTGAATGGCTACAGGGCGAACAATGGACCGTACTTTCGCGCCGCTGCATAAAAGACACAGAAAAGAAGCAGTTTAACTTCCCTGTAACCACCGTAATTGTGATGGAGCAGTTAAACAATTTGTAGATGTATAAATGTATGATTTTCGCCATTATATCTGTCATATACATCTCCAGTTACGAAGAGCTTTCACCCTATCGACCCTCTCGCTCCTCACACATGTAGCTAGGTCTGGTGATTGTGCTCGTTCGTCCGCATTGTACACGCCTGTCGGTACCCCTGGTACACGCAGGTCAAACGAGGTGACGAGTCAAGATTATGAGGCGTGGGTAATTACAACAGTGCGAAAACCAGTCTCTGATTCGTGGCTGGCATTGTTTTTCCAGTGTGCACGTGTACTTGTAACCGCGATAGTAATTAAACGATTGAAGCGAAACTAGAAACTACTAGTAGTTAGTATTGAGGAGGGGTGTGGAAAGCGGACAGGCACTGAGGTGATGACAAAACGAATCCACTATTGAATGTATGATATAAGTATATATATATATAATACAATATATATAAAATATATATATGTATAATTAGCATTAATGTTGCCTACTGATTGCAGTTACCATTAACTTCTGGCAGCTACAGAGACTCGCTAACTCGTACAATGACATGATCGATTTACCAATGGATATTTGCATAGAAAAGCGATATATAACTCCTGGCTGCATGTATTGCGCATATACGAAATGCAAATATTGGTTATATATACATAGAGTACTTATAGATGATGTTAGAGATAGTTCTTGTGTAAGATGTAAACAGTTAAGATAAGTTTTTTGAGGATTACGTTATGATTATTCCAAAAAAGTCGCCCCCAGGAGTAATAATAGGGATTATCCTAATAATCTACTCCTGATATATATATATATATAATAATATATAGAATATATATATATAATTATATATACATGAGCGCGCGCGCGTGGTGTGTGTGTGCGCGCGTGCGTGCGTGCGTGCACCGGACGCACGCACGCACCACGCACGCACGCACACACACATGCGCATATGCATTTCTATAACATCAAGAGATAATAAATACCTGCATATAACATGTGCAATACACCGCATCAGTTGAACATCAGTGAGATTTAATAGCGAAATTTAACAAAGTAAATATTTCTATATTAGCCAAAACAACCTACAACTACTGTATCTACAACAATAGATACATTTTCATTTCATGAAAAGGGAACGTTTCCTTCTACACCTAATATATATTTGCGCATTCGCGTACACGAACTAGAAGTGAACTCCGTTTTATTGAACGCTGAAAGTGTATACCCGTATTAACAGCATATATTAGCTTCATCGTTAACGAGCTACCCCCACTCACCCTTCGATCCCTCCCTACCATCACTGCATAAAGTCCCCACTGATTATCAGCTCTACTACAGCAATATGATGACATCGCTCACTCACACACGCGCCCGCACACACACGCGCTCACGCACATGTGAACGCGGATGAGATGCGAGCCTCTATTCTTGTCTGCGGGTAATTTCTCAGAGATGCACCTGGCCAAGAGCCGCACCTGTGGGAGCTTGAGCGTCTGCTCTCGTTGCCAAGCGGAGACAGCACGACACGCGCTCGCTCTCTCCCGACGGCTGCCCGCGGCACGCACACTCGGGGTACCCGATGCGCTTGTATCAATTGCAATGTCAATCGGCTGCCACTTTCTGCTGCCGAATCATGGGAACACGGGATGACTTAGAGACGCACGATAGGCAAACAATGGCGGTGAATCAATAACAGCAATTGGCTTCTTAATATCCGCTCTGACATTTATCTACTTACACTGCGTGTTCAAAGAGAAATCAAACGGCATGCACGTCTTTGCCACCGGGTGCCGCGGTCGGCCGTAGCTAATTCAACGAAAACAGAAAGAAACTCGTTCGACGCAAATGCGAATCTGCAGAAGTCATATATCTGTGCTTGCTCTTGCTGGATTCGTGTGCGGGCGATTTCGTGACATTTGGCCGTGACAACTAGCCTCCGAAATTGAGCCTCCGAAACGCACCACCACCGCAGCGCTGCTAGGATACCGTAGTTTGTGTTTGAGCAATTATCTGGATAGACACATGAGTCGCACAGCTGACTGAAGACAGATGAAATAGGGGAATGGCTCAGTACTATGTCGGATGTTATTGGCAGTAATAGCGAGATAGAATCTTTCCATGTTTGATAACATGTTTCTGAGGTATGATCTATCGATCACACACAAAAGGTGCAATGTGCATTAAATACCTGAGTTCTAGTAAAATGTCACGTAGCTTCCGTTTACATACACTTTCGCACGCACACACTATCACAATACAGACGGAGGTAACATGTATCTACATGCGCCCGCCCAACACGCACGCACGCACACACTCTCACGATACAGACGAAGGTAACATATGTATCCCCAACACGCACGCACGCACTCTCACGATACAGACGGAGGTAACATATGTATCCCCAACACGCACGCACGCACTCTCACGATACAGACGGAGGTAACATATGTATCAAGAGTAGATAATAACAGATGTTAAATAGTACATGTTAAATTATCTACTCTTGATATGTATCTAGATGCGCCCGCCGAACACGCACGCACACGCATATTCACGCACGCGCAATCAAACGCAGCCACGAACACACACACGCACACGCATGCATGCATGCATGCACGCACGCACGCACGCACACACACACACACACACACACACACACACACACACACACACACACACACACACACACACACACAC
>NW_014577353.1:263557-271409 GCF_000485595.1 Priapulus caudatus
CTCCCGTCCCGAAGAAGACTTTCTTTGTACTTCAACCCTTCCCTTCTTCACCCATCTGACGTATGCACGTATATGCGCCAACACACGCGCCCACTTGCCCCATACACACACATATAACGGACCTCAGCCACTTTACCTGTCTAGGTGTATCTAGGCGTAATATAATTTCAACCCTACTGTGCTAAGGATCAACTAGTAAATCGATTAAAATAGAGCATCGACCATTTTCCGGGCAACGGCGGATAACCTATAGCTCTATACAACAACATACACAGCACGGGCTGCACGTAAGCGATCTCACATAGCGTGAACACATGTAGGAAACATAGAAGCGACTATGTGATCAGCGGATGTGTAGAGTACGATTGCATGTACTTATCGGCAGCAAAATTAGCACATACGAAATGATCACTCACCTCCTGACGACCGTTGGGAAGAAAGGCCTCCAGCGTAGAGAGTATAATCGGCGTGACTTCTACACACTCGTCGCAAAATTAATGTAATACTTATTATCGATGCCGTTAGAAACACCGGAACAACAGCAAGCTTCAGCGTGCGCGCTGTGATGCTACACTGGACTGCGGTAGTGTGTGAGTATCAGCCACCTCGCCTGCCTCAAGACTAGAAATACGCAGCCGCCTATTAACACTGACACGAGCTCTGGTAACAATTTTTATTCGCAGGCGGCATAATATAGGATTTCATCTGTCAGACTAACACAAAGTGTTTACCCACCTGCCCTCTGTTGGCCTGTACCATTATTATTCAAACAAGGGTGTTCGCCTCAGTGACTCATAAGAAAAAGACCTCAGAGCGTGCCTCGGCCCTCTCGCTCGTAGTAAGAAGGTGCACAAAGAAGGACCAGGTGAAAGCATGTATAAACGCCAGAGAAGTATAACAGGGCACACAGACTGCGGCCTTGACTGAGTCAGAGTCAGCTACTGGGAAAAAAGCCAGCTGGGGAAACTTTACATGTATGTGTGGAGGGAGAGAGCGTGCGTGAGATGGAGAGCGCGGGAGTATGGAGCTGAGGGAAGGGAAGGTGGTAAATAGCCTTAAAATAGGAGGGAACGGAGGATAGAGTGAGGGGAGCAGAGCGAGAGCTAGATTGCTAGCGCGCGGGAGTTGGGAGAGGGAAATAGGGATGGATGGAAGGATCGAACGAGAGCGGGAGGGAGAACAGAGCAAGCGAGACGAGAGCGGGGAGTGACGTAGAGGGATGAGGGGAGTAATGCAGGAAATGGCGTTTGTGTTGTGGTGGTGTGTAGGCATGTTGTGTGGTGTTTGTGTGTGTGTGGTGTTGTTGCGGGTGTGGTGGTGGGGTGCGTGCGTGTGCATGTGCGTGTGCGTGTGTGTGCGCGCGTGTGTGTGTGCGTGTTAGTGTGTGCGTGTGTGTGCGCGTGTGTGTGTGTGCGTGTTAGTGTGTGCGTGCGTACGTGCGTACGCACGCACGCACACACATGCACATCCACAGCTAATAATAGCTCTAATTCATGTATTATTAACTATTGATACGCATACATACATACATAGACACAGAGATATAGGTGGCAACGTGAAGAGTGAGAGAGCGGGAAATAGGGGAAGGGGTATCCGAGAGGAAGAGAAAAGAGTAGCCGACGGAGGAAGAAAGGAGGCCAGAAAAAAATATTGGACATGAATAGACGCGAGAGAGAGAAAGGGGGTAGATGGCGAAAGGAGTGGACCACGGGTGGTGTTAAGAGGACGATACATGCAAACCTTCCCTCGTCGGGGGGGAAATCAGTAACTCGTCGTGGAATTTGTGAGAATTGCAGTAGCTCGTTATCTGTAGTGCGCATTTGCCTGTGCATACGATATAATACGATACAAATACAATACATACGATATAATACGATACAAAAATAATTATAGATATACCAATTATTTCCTGTGAAAAGGCTAAAGATGCCACGTGAAACCTGGAAAAAATGCAATCTTCTAGGTTCAGACTTCTTTTGACACACTGCTCGCACCTCACCCCATCGTCGGACACCCTAGCCACCCCTCATCGCTGGAGACCTTAGCCAATGCGTCAGGCTATTTCATGGTCTCAGCGATGGTGGGTACGAGAGAAAGGGTAGAACAATTCCCATACTCTCATCTTCAAATTACCTGGAGGACACTCAGTCACGATTCGTTGTGTGTACCCCTTACGTACATAAAATGTATGCCAGACCATTTCTCATGCGAAATATAATTGAACCTAGATTAGGAATAACACTTCTACGCTCAGACTAGGCACTAGTTTAGTTGCGACACGACTGATCAAGGAACATAATAAAAATAAAAATATTGTGATTTTTGCTTAAACCACTTTGCGCATAAAGTCTAAGACGAACCAAACAACGAGAGTCGTAATTTTGTACATCATCTCATCCCCATAACCCATACCCTCTCACAACTTTCGTTTCCTATCCCCTAAAGTCATCTACCTTTTTCATCCTTTCTTTTCACCCTACCCTTTCAACCACCCCAACCGCCTCACGTCTCCTCCTTCCCTAGCCTTCCCACCACCCGTCTTTACCCCACTCACCTTTCCTAGCCTCTTATACATCCTTGTCCTACATCGGCTAACGCTCCATTAGGAGTGTTCCCAACTTTGATATCATTAATGATTAATGATTAATGATTGTAAGGAATTGTTGGCTTGAACGATCACGGGAAGTTGAACGCGCTTGTTTATTTCTGTATCAGATTACATCAACGTCTTCTAACATCTGAGCCAGAGACACAGTCGATACATTGATACCGTTCTCCAAGCGGTCACTGCAAATGCACGAAAGTTCAGTAATAGAACACAATAAACAAGAGAAAAACACCGTAAAATTACTACCAATATACACGGAAGGCTAAACAATTACTCAACTGGCACCCGCGGTCAGTCACAGATCAAACCCTTCAAATATTACAAGTTTCATACCTTTACTGGCAATATCAAGCCAAATCCTTTCAATTTTGCACAATTTCTACTCGCACAGTCGACTTCCAGCCAGAAATGCCACTAAGCCTCAGCAGAACAGAACCGGTCTAAACCAGTCTCAAATTAACATACGACAATCCGCAAATTTGATTGGGCAACAGCAAAGTAAGCCTTCTTAGAAAGAAGCCCGCCTCACATTCAGTGTCAGCGTTATCGTCACGTTCTTGTTTGACCTTGAAATCGGCAGCAGCGGCTACACGACCGCGCACAAACGGTGCGCTCAACATCTCAGGTTCTCCACAATGATTAATGATTGATAATCCTAACCCTAACCCTAACCCTAACCCTAACCCTAACCCTAACCCTAACCCTAACCCTAACCCTAACCCTAACCCTAATCCTACTATGATTGTAAGGAATTGTTGGCTTGAACGATCACGGGAAGTTGAACGCGCTTGTTTATTTCTGTATCAGATTACATCAACGTCTTCTAACATCTGAGCCATAGACACAGTCGATACATTGATACCGTTCTCCAAGCGGTCACTGCAAATGACACGAAAGTTCAGTAATAGAACACAATAAACAAGAGAAAAACACCGTAAAATTACCACCAATATACACGGAAGGCTAAATAATTACTCAACAGGCACCCGCGGTCAGTAACAGATCAAACCCTTAAAATATTACAAGTTTCATACCTTTACTGGCAATATCAAGCCAAATCCTTTCAACTTTGCACAATTTCTACTCGCACAGTCGACTTCCAGCCAGAAATGCCACGTCGTCAGCAGAACAGAACCGGTCTAAACCAGTCTCAACTTAACATACAACAATCCGCAAATTTGATAGGGCAACAGCAAAGTAAGCCTCCTTAGAAAGAAGCCCGCCCCACATTCAGTGTCAGCGTTATCGTCACGTTCTTGTTTGACCTTGAAATCGGCAGCAGCGGCTACACGACCGCGCACAAACCGTGCGCTCAACATTTCAAGTTCTCCACAATGATTAATGATTGATAATCCTAACCCTAACTCTAACCCTAACCCTAACCCTAATCTTACTCCTAATGGAGTATCACCCCCTACTTCATTTCATTATCCTCTGTTCCGCTGTACCTTCTCCAACCTTCTTACGCACCCTTTCCGCCCCCACATCCCCAACCCGTTCAACTCTCCCGTTTCTCATAACTATTTCCACTCTTCTATCCCACCATCTTTTTTTATACTACTTACCTCCTATCGTCCTCAGCCTCCTTGCGTTTCCTGTCCTTCTCATTCACCCCATCCCAACGCTTATTTTCGTTCCCACCTTTCTTCATACTTTCAGCACCATTTAACTTTTTTGTGCTCCGTACCCTGTCCGTACGAGCTCTCGCTTTCTCTCTCGCTCTCTCCCACTCTCTCTCTCGTCAGTCCCCTACCATTTGTCTATCTCTTCACCGTCTCCAGCCCCGTCCTCCTGCATCTTCGCCCACCTCGCTAGCTCTTCTTCCCCAATCTCCCTTATACTCCCCAATACTCTCCCCCAACGCATTCGTCCCTCCGCAAGCCTTCCTCTTCCATGTTGACACCAGTCTCCTCCTGTGATCAAGGAAATCAGGATAACGCGAACGTTCAATACTAATATTCCTATTCGTTGACAAAGAACAGCTGAATCTGACCACGTAGGAGTGGCACGCCCCGTTAGACGCTCACTGCTATCCGAGCGTGGAGGTTCAAACTCCAGGCGTTACAGATATATTTACATAATTTGTAAAGTGGAATCACCGAGATGAGCAGAAGCGACGAGTATTACCCGCGGTATATCAAAGCGCTTGCAATGCATGTGCATGCACTCCCAAGAATCACGGTGAAAGTGCAGTCTCAGCAGACGATAACGGCTCTACACGGCCGCCGACAATGGGCGACGCGTGGGTGACGTTAACACACGATACAGGCTAGCTCTGTCTCTACTGTAGCGTAAGAAGTTTAGCATTTCTAAGCACGCTTAACTCGCCATGACCCGCCCCGGTACGTGCAGCGCAGCGGAAGTCTGGGTGGGCGCAACACGCCAAGGCATCATAAAATTTAATCTTTTGCTTTTCCTTTTTGAAAGGATATATTCGTCTACGTGCCCGAGAGGTGCGACACACACTTCCTTTGCATGCATATCCGTATCTGTGAAAGTTGACGACGTACTTACAATCGCAGAAGAAAGAATCAGGGCAGATCATGCGCGGAATACGTAGTGCGCGATAGAACGCTGAGAAAATGCGTGGATAATAGTTGATAAGACAGTATGCGTGTCCGGTACAGAAATGTCTATTTGAAAAGATTCAAGGCACGGTCGTTTTCCGTGGTGAGACAGAGCGGTCAGTGCAAGTTTAAAACATTGCAGCGGATTTATACGAGAAGCGCATTCTTACGATAAAATTTTTAGCATGATAAAATGCCTCTCTCTCTCTCTCTGTCCCATCAAATAATAGCATAATCTCTATTTTGTTCACTGGGCGAATCTTTTCATTATTGCAATGCGTAATCCCTTTCCCTCTCAAATCACCTCAAAATGTCTTGAGCCGCGGTGAGGTAATGTGTCCCTTGCATTATTATCTGTAGGCCGGACAGCAGCTATTGCTAACCGATGGTGACGTAGAGATGGTAGGGATGACATATTAAAGCTTTCTTTTTATTAGTACTTATATGCTTATCTATGTCGGCTATTCCAGTAGCGATTTAGCTATTTCCTACTTCCCATAGACTATTTCCACTTAGCTTTCTTACATTGCCATTATATTTTGCACTGGCAACAAAAAAAACATCTGGTAGTCGCCTTACAGAGTTGGGAATGATCAATGGTTATGCACTGAGATACGCATTGAAATGGTTTTGGTCGTTTCTCCATAAATATCGGACACTGGATACTCCTGCAGAAGAATTTGTAATGACCGTAAAAACTAAATAATTAAACAGACAAGAATGGATAAAATGTAAGAAAATAAATTATTGAAATTGCTGCAGACGTAGTAAGAAGCGGGAAACGTGTTTAATTCGTTGAAACATCGAAACACTCCCCGACAGTGAGAGAGACTGAGATCAACGCGTACTCACACCTTTTCCGCACCTACAGTTGTGATAGAGGAAGATTTATAAATCATATTTCCGTAAGCTCACGCAGGTATGTGGGCGCGATGACGATTATGACGATACGAAGACGTTACTACTGTAACACAGCAGGCATCTTCTCTGATGCATACATCAAATCAGAAGTTAAAATGTAGTAAATGCATAATATTTAACCTCGTTGGTCGTGTGTCTCTGGATCTGATCACAAAACTCTCATGTGGCATTTTCATTCTATCGAAAACACATATGGGTTCAAGTAAATCTTCGTGCATTCAGAAATTTTTCAGTGTGCATATCAGTAATCAAAATAACGTATCGCAGAAGAAACATACTTTTAGCACACAGTACCCTACCTCTATCGTTTATCAACAACACCGTAGTGCAAGCTCGGAGCTCAATAAGAAGTTTTACCCGTCCAGTATGTGCTATCACGTGTAGAGGTATCTAGATTGTATTACACTTTCCTACGTACGATTGGTTTGTTGGTGTGGCATACGAATATAAGACTACAACCATAATTATTACCACAAATATAACCACTATTTTATCATATATAATCAAGAATTGATGCGCTTCTCCGATAATTCTATAACCAGATTTAACAAAGCTTCATTGTCCAAGAAAAGCCGTTGGTATTCAGCAGTAGGGCCTACTGAGAATAAAGCAAAGCAATATCAATGTTACCACATTCTTTCTTAATGTTTCAACATGATTAACGAAATTCTCGTTTTTCATCCATCTCCTGAAGAATCCATTCATCGAATTCACAGAGAGGGTCAGTGTATCTACAGGGTTGCAAATTCACACTTAATTAATAGAAGTGAATAGATTTTTATGAAATGACACGGTAATATTTTTCATATTGAAAAGCGAATTATGTCTGACTACAAATCCATAGTCCTACTTGTTCACTGTTCTTACTTTCTTGGGAAATGAATATGAAAAAGTTTTTGACAATCACAGTGTTGTACATAACTGTTGTACATAACAGTCAAGATGCTTATCCCAAACTTACTCATAGCTACCTGAAATATGTGGTGTACATGAAATAAGTATACACAATAACGTGTACCTACATAGCATTTAGTTGTTATAGTCAGTCCATGATTAGGAGCTGTAAACCGCAAAAAACAGTTGGTCAATTCCGTTTTTATAAATCGCGAACAAGAAATAAAATTTAGCCAAACTCCCAAGGTTTCACTGGCAGCTAATCCTTACTAATGAATACAGAGAACCGTTTACGCCGAAGCAAACGACATAATAATTGCATAGTTTTTACTGAGTCATCATTAAATGACAATTAATACAAAGAGGTGAGCAACTACCTTTTACTAGCAGGAGCAGTAACCTTATATTGTGATACTGTTTTTATTTTGCATCCATGGTAGTTCACGAACTCGCGTTAAAAGCAGTAACTAATTCACTCGACTATATAGATGGCTCTAGTTTTCTTTTTAATTATGCCCACACGTGTAAGCAGCACGGCAGTGTTACGCTTAATTTTAGATTCTGTCGAATAATATCATTGAATTTTGGCGAGCTCGTATTATATAAATACCACAGCAATATGGAAGAGTAGCTAAAACAAACAAGTCAGTGCCTGCACCAAACAATAGACGGGAACAATCGACAAGAGGAATCTATAGATCATGCAGACTATATATACCTAAATCACTGAGATGATTTCAAAACGGGTCGCGTAGCAAGATGAAATTGTAATCATAAGTAATCTATCTTATATTATATATAAGATGCCAATAAAGTCTTTTGATCGAACTAAATCCGTGGTGTCTTATCTGCTGCATCTTAT